>NC_090364.1:18513439-18583726 GCF_035084215.1 Heptranchias perlo | reverse complement strand
TATGGGGATTGGGGGATGGAAGGAAGAGGGGAGAATGGGGAGTGGGGGATGGAAGGAAGAGGGGAGAACGGGGAGTGGGGGATGGAAGGAAGAGGGGAGAATGGGGAGTGGGGGATGGAAGGAAGAGGGGAGAATGGGGAGTGGTGGTTGGAAGGAAGAGGGGAGAATGGGGAGTGGGGGTTGGAAGGAAGAGGGGAGAATGGGGAGTGGGGGATGGAAGGAAGGGGAGAATGGGGAGCGGAGGGGGAAAGAAGGGGGAGAATGGGGAGAGGGGATGGAAGGAACGGGGGAGAATGGGGAGTGGAGAGGGGGGATTGCGGAATGAAGGGGGAGGGTTAGTGGAGCGGGAGTGGGGAGTGGAGGGGGAGGGGAGAATGGGGAAAGAAGGAAGAGGAGAGAATGGGGAAAGAAGGGGGAGTGGGGGAAGGAAGAGGGGGGAATGGGCAGAATGGGGAAGGAAGGAAGAGGGGAGAATGGTGAAGGAAGGAAAAGGGGAGAATGGGGAGTGGGGGATGGAAGGAAGAGGGGAGAATGGGGAGTGGGGGATGGAAGGAAGAGGGGAGAATGGGGAGTGGGGGATGGAAGGAAGAGGGGAGAATGGGGAGTGGGGGATGGAAGGAAGAGGGAGAATGGGGGGAGGGGGAAGGAAGTGGGGAGAATGGGGGGAGGGGGAAGGAAGTGGGGAGAATGGGGGGAGGGGGAAGGAAGTGGGGAGAATGGGGGGAGGGGGAAGGAAGTGGGGAGAATGGGGGGAGGGGGAAGGAAGAGGGGAGAATGGGGGGAGGGGGAAGGAAGTGGGGAGAATGGGGGGAGGGGGAAGGAAGTGGGGAGAATGGGGGGAGGGGGAAGGAAGTGGGGAGAATGGGGGGAGGGGGAAGGAAGTGGGGAGAATGGGGGTGGGGGAAGGAAATGGGGGGTGGGGGAAGGAAGTGGGGAGAATGGGGGGAGGGGGAAGGAAGTGGGGAGAATGGGGGGAGGGGGAAGGAAGTGGGGAGAATGGGGGAGGGGGAAGGAAGTGGGAGAATGGGGGGAGGGGGAAGGAAGTGGGGAGAATGGGGGGAGGGGGAAGGAAGTGGGGAGAATGGGGGGAGGGGGAAGGAAGTGGGGAGAATGGGGGAGGGGGAAGGAAGTGGGGAGAATGGGGGGAGGGGGAAGGAAGTGGGGAGAATGGGGGGAGGGGGAAGGAAGTGGGGAGAATGGGGGGAGGGGGAAGGAAGTGGGGAGAATGGGGGGAGGGGGAAGGAAGTGGGGAGAATGGGGGGAGGGGGAAGGAAGTGGGGAGAATGGGGGGAGGGGGAAGGAAGTGGGGAGAATGGGGGGAGGGGGAAGGAAGTGGGGAGAATGGGGGGAGGGGGAAGGAAGTGGGGAGAATGGGGGGAGGGGGAAGGAAGTGGGGAGAATGGGGGGGAGGGGGAAGGAAGTGGGGAGAATGGGGGGAGGGGGAAGGAAGTGGGGAGAATGGGGGGAGGGGGAAGGAAGTGGGGAGAATGGGGGGAGGGGGAAGGAAGTGGGGAGAATGGGGGGAGGGGGAAGGAAGTGGGGAGAATGGGGGAGGGGGAAGGAAGTGGGGAGAATGGGGGGAGGGGGAAGGAAGTGGGGAGAATGGGGGGAGGGGGAAGGAAGTGGGGAGAATGGGGGGAGGGGGAAGGAAGTGGGGAGAATGGGGGGAGGGGGAAGGAAGTGGGGAGAATGGGGGGAGGGGGAAGGAAGTGGGGAGAATGGGGGGAGGGGGAAGGAAGTGGGGAGAATGGGGGGAGGGGGAAGGAAGTGGGGAGAATGGGGGGAGGGGGAAGGAAGTGGGAGAATGGGGGGAGGGGGAAGGAAGTGGGGAGAATGGGGGGAGGGGGAAGGAAGTGGGGAGAATGGGGGGAGGGGGAAGGAAGTGGGGAGAATGGGGGGAGGGGGAAGGAAGTGGGGAGAATGGGGGGAGGGGGGAAGGAAGTGGGGAGAATGGGGGGGAGGGGGAAGGAAGTGGGGAGAATGGGGGGAGGGGGAAGGAAGTGGGGAGAATGGGGGGAGGGGGAAGGAAGTGGGGAGAATGGGGGGAGGGGGAAGGAAGTGGGGAGAATGGGGGGAGGGGGAAGGAAGTGGGGAGAATGGGGGGAGGGGGAAGGAAGTGGGGAGAATGGGGGGAGGGGGAAGGAAGTGGGGAGAATGGGGGGAGGGGGAAGGAAGTGGGGAGAATGGGGGGAGGGGGAAGGAAGTGGGGAGAATGGGGGGAGGGGGAAGGAAGTGGGGAGAATGGGGGGAGGGGGAAGGAAGTGGGGAGAATGGGGGGAGGGGGAAGGAAGTGGGGAGAATGGGGGGAGGGGGAAGGAAGTGGGGAGTATGGGGGGAGGGGGAAGGAAGTGGGGAGTATGGGGGGAGGGGGAAGGAAGTGGGGAGAATGGGGGGAGGGGGAAGGAAGTGGGGAGAATGGGGGGAGGGGGAAGGAAGTGGGGAGAATGGGGGGAGGGGGAAGGAAGTGGGGAGAATGGGGGGAGGGGGAAGGAAGTGGGGAGAATGGGGGGAGGGGGAAGGAAGTGGGGAGAATGGGGGGAGGGGGAAGGAAGTGGGGAGAATGGGGGGAGGGGGAAGGAAGTGGGGAGAATGGGGGGAGGGGGAAGGAAGTGGGGAGAATGGGGGGAGGGGGAAGGAAGTGGGGAGAATGGGGGGAGGGGGAAGGAAGTGGGGAGAATGGGGGGAGGGGGAAGGAAGTGGGGAGAATGGGGGGAGGGGGAAGGAAGTGGGGAGAATGGGGGGAGGGGGAAGGAAGTGGGGAGAATGGGGGGAGGGGGAAGGAAGTGGGGAGAATGGGGGGAGGGGGAAGGAAGTGGGGAGAATGGGGGGAGGGGGAAGGAAGTGGGGAGAATGGGGGAGGGGGAAGGAAGTGGGAGAATGGGGGGAGGGGGAAGGAAGTGGGAGAGAATGGGGGGAGGGGGAAGGAAGTGGGGAGAATGGGGGGAGGAAGTGGGGAGAATGGGGGAAGGAAGTGGGGAGAATGGGGGGAGGGGGAAGGAAGTGGGAGAATGGGGGGAGGAAGTGGGGAGAATGGGGGGAGGGGGAGGGGAAGGAAGTGGGGGAGGGGGAGGAAGTGGGGGGAGGGGGAAGGAAGTGGGGGGAGGGGGAAGGAAGTGGGGAGAATGGGGGGAGGAAGTGGGTGGGAGGGGGAAGGAAGTGGGGGGAGGGGGAAGGAAGTGGGGAGAATGGGGGGAGGGGGAAGGAAGTGGGGGAGAATGGGGGGAGGAAGTGGGGAGAATGGGGGGAGGAAGTGGGGAGAATGGGGGGAGGAAGTGGGGAGAATGGGGGGAGGAAGTGGGGAGAATGGGGGGAGGAAGTGGGGGAGGGGGGAAGGAAGTGGGGGGAGGGGGAAGGAAGTGGGGGGAGGGGGAGGAAGTGGGGGGGAGGGGGAGGAAGTGGGGGGGAGGGGGAAGGAAGTGGGGGGAGGGGGGAGGAAGTGGGGAGAATGGGGGGAGGAAGTGGGGGAGGGGGAAGGAAGTGGGGGGAGGGGGAAGGAAGTGGGGGGAGGGGGAAGGAAGTGGGGAGAATGGGGGGAGGGGAAGGAAGTGGGGAGAATGGGGGGAGGGGGAAGGAAGTGGGGAGAATGGGGGGAGGGGGAAGGAAGTGGGGAGAATGGGGGGAGGGGGAAGGAAGTGGGGAGAATGGGAGGAGGGGGAAGGAAGTGGGGAGAATGGGGGAGGGGGAAGGAAGTGGGGAGAATGGGGGAGGGGGAAGGAAGTGGGGAGAATGGGGGGAGGGGGAAGGAAGTGGGGAGAATGGGGGAGGGGGAAGGAAGTGGGGAGAATGGGGGGAGGGGGAAGGAAGTGGGGAGAATGGGGGGAGGGGGAAGCAAGTGGAGAGAATGGGGGGAGGGGGAAGGAAGTGGGGAGAATGGGGGGAGGGGGAAGGAAGTGGGGAGAATGGGGGGAGGGGGAAGGAAGTGGGGAGAATGGGGGGAGGGGGAAGGAAGTGGGGAGAATGGGGGAGGGGGAAGGAAGTGGGGAGAATGGGGGAGGGGGAAGGAAGTGGGGAGAATGGGGGGAGGGGGAAGGAAGTGGGGGAGAATGGGGGGAGGGGGAAGGAAGTGGGGAGAATGGGGGAGGGGGAAGGAAGTGGGGAGAATGGGGGGAGGAATTGGGGGAGGGGGAAGGAAGTGGGGAGAATGGGGGGAGGGGGAAGGAAGTGGGGAGAATGGGGGGAGGGGGAAGGAAGTGGGGAGAATGGGGGGAGGAAGTGGGGAGAATGGGGGGAGGGGGAAGGAGAAGTGGGGGAGAATGGGGGGAGGAAGTGGGGAGAATGGGGGGAGGGGGAGGGGAAGGAAGTGGGGGGAGGGGGAGGAAGTGGGGGGAGGGGGAAGGAAGTGGGGGGAGGGGGAAGGAAGTGGGGAGAATGGGGGGAGGAAGTGGGGGGAGGGGGAAGGAAGTGGGGGGAGGGGGAAGGAAGTGGGGAGAATGGGGGGAGGGGGAAGGAAGTGGGGAGAATGGGGGGAGGAAGTGGGGAGAATGGGGGGAGGAAGTGGGGGAGGGGGAAGGAAGTGGGGGGAGGGGGAAGGAAGTGGGGGAGGGGGAGGAAGTGGGGGGAGGGGGGGAAGGAGTGGGGAGAATGGGGGGAGGAAGTGGGGGAGGGGGAAGGAAGTGGGGGAGGGGGAAGGAAGTGGGGGGAGGGGGAAGGAAGTGGGGGGAGGGGGAAGGAAGTGGGGAGAATGGGGGAGGGGAAGGAAGTGGGGAGAATGGGGGGAGGGGGAAGGAAGTGGGGAGAATGGGGGAGGGGGAGGAAGTAAGTGGGGAGAATGGGGGAGGGGGAAGGAAGTGGGGAGAATGGGGGAGGGGGAAGGAAGTGGGGAGAATGGGGGAGGGGGAAGGAAGTGGGGAGAATGGGGGGAGGGGGAAGGAAGTGGGGAGAATGGGGGAGGGGGAAGGAAGTGGGGAGAATGGGGGGAGGGGGAAGCAAGTGGGGAGAATGGGGGAGGGGGAAGCAAGTGGAGAGAATGGGGGGAGGGGGAAGGAAGTGGGAGAATGGGGGGAGGGGGAAGGAAGTGGGGAGAATGGGGGGAGGGGGAAGGAAGTGGGGAGAATGGGGGGAGGGGGAAGGAAGTGGGGAGAATGGGGGGAGGGGGAAGGAAGTGGGGAGAATGGGGGGAGGGGGAAGGAAGTGGGGAGAATGGGGGGAGGGGGAAGGAAGTGGGGAGAATGGGGGGAGGGGAAGGAAGTGGGGAGAATGGGGGAGGGGGTAAGGAAGTGGGGAGAATGGGGGAGGGGGAAGGAAGTGGGGAGAATGGGGGGAGGGGGAAGGAAGTGGGGAGAATGGGGGAGGGGGAAGGAAGTGGGGAGAACGGGGGAGGAATTGGGGGAGGGGGAAGGAATTGGGGGAGGGGGAAGGAATTGGGGGCAGGGGGAAGGAAGTGGGGGGAGGGGAAGGAAGTGGGGGGAGGGGATGGAAGTGGGGAGAATGGGGAAGGAAGTGGGGAGAATGGGAAGGAAGTGGGGAGAATGGGGGGAGGGCGACGGAAGTGGGGAGAATGGGGGGAGGGGGGGAAGGAAGTGGGGAGAATGGGGGGAGGAAGTGGGGGAGGGGGAAGGAAGTGGGGGAGGGGGAAGGAAGTGGGGAGAATGGGGGGAGGGGGAAGGAAGTGGGGAGAATGGGGGGAGGGGGAAGGAAGTGGGGAGAATGGGGGGAGGGGGAAGGAAGTGGGGAGAATGGGGGAGGGCGGAAGGAAGTGGGGAGAATGGGGGGAGAAGTGGGGGTGGGGGGAGGAAGTGGGGGAGGGGGAAGGAAGTGGGGGAGGGGGAAGGAAGTGGGGAGAATGGGGGGAGGGGAAGGAAGTGGGGAGAATGGGGGGAGGAATTGGGGGAGGGGGAAGGAAGTGGGGGGAGGGGGAAGCAAGTGGGGGGAGGGGGAAGGAAGTGGGGAGAATGGGGAAGGAAGTGGGGAGAATGGGGGGAGGGCGACGGAAGTGGGGAGAATGGGGGAGGGGGAAGGAAGTGGGGAGAATGGGGGGAGGGGGAAGGAAGTGGGAGAATGGGGGGAGGGGGAAGGAAGTGGGGGAGAATGGGGGGAGGGGGAAGGAAGTGGGGAGAATGGGGGGAGGGGAAGGAAGTGGGGAGAATGGGGGAGGGGGGAAGGAAGTGGGGAGAATGGGGGGAGGGGGGAAGGAAGTGGGGAGAATGGGGGGAGGGGGAAGGAAGTGGGGAGAATGGGGGGGAGGGGGAAGGAAGTGGGGAGAATGGGGGGAGGGGGAAGGAAGTGGGGAGAATGGGGGAGGGGGAAGGAAGTGGGGAGAATGGGGGGAGGGGGAAGGAAGTGGGGAGAATGGGGGGAGGGGGAAGGAAGTGGGGAGAGATGGGGGGAGGGGGAAGGAAGTGGGGAGAATGGGGGGAGGGGGAAGGAAGTGGGGAGAATGGGGGGAGGGGGAAGGAAGTGGGAGAATGGGGGGAGGGGAAGGAAGTGGGGAGAATGGGGGGAGGGGGAAGGAAGTGGGGAGATGGGGGAGGGGGAAGAAGTGGGGAGAATGGGGGAGGGGGAAGGAAGTGGGGAGAATGGGGGGAGGGGGAAGGAAGTGGGGAGAATGGGGGGAGGGGAAGGAAGTGGGGAGAATGGGGGAGGGGGAAGGAAGTGGGGAGAATGGGGGGAGGGGGAAGGAAGTGGGGAGAATGGGGGGAGGGGGAAGGAAGTGGGGAGAATGGGGGGAGGGGGAAGGAAGTGGGGAGAATGGGGGGAGGGGGAAGGAAGTGGGGAGAATGGGGGGCGGGGGAAGGAAGTGGGGAGAATGGGGGGAGGGGGAAGGAAGTGGGGAGAATGGGGGGAGGGGGAAGGAAGTGGGGAGATGGGGGGAGGGGGAAGGAAGTGGGGAGAATGGGGGGAGGGGGAAGGAAGTGGGGAGAATGGGGGAGGGGGAAGGAAGTGGGAGAGAATGGGGGGAGGGGGAAGGAAGTGGGGAGAATGGGGGGAGGGGGAAGGAAGTGGGGAGAATGGGGGGAGGGGGAAGGAAGTGGGGAGAATGGGGGGAGGGGGGAAGGAAGTGGGGAGAATGGGGGGAGGGGGAAGGAAGTGGGGAGAATGGGGGGAGGGGGAAGGAAGTGGGGAGAATGGGGGGAGGGGGAAGGAAGTGGGGAGATGGGGGAGGGGAAGGAAGTGGGGAGAATGGGGGGAGGGGGAAGGAAGTGGGGGAGAATGGGGGGAGGGGGAAGGAAGTGGGGAGAATGGGGGGAGGGGAAGGAAGTGGGGAGAATGGGGGGAGGGGAAGGAAGTGGGGAGAATGGGGGGAGGGGGAAGGAAGTGGGGAGAATGGGGGGAGGGGAGGAAGTGGGGAGAATGGGGGGAGGGGGAAGGAAGTGGGGAGAATGGGGGGAGGGGGAAGGAAGTGGGGAGAATGGGGGGAGGGGGAAGGAAGTGGGGAGAATGGGGGAGGGGGAAGGAAGTGGGGAGAATGGGGGGAGGGGGAAGGAAGTGGGGAGAATGGGGGGAGGGGGAAGGAAGTGGGGAGAATGGGGGAGGGGGAAGGAAGTGGGGAGATGGGGGGGGGGAAGGAAGTGGGAGAATGGGGGGGAGGGGGAAGGAAGTGGGGGAAGAATGGGGGGAGGGGGAAGGAAGTGGGGAGAATGGGGGGAGGGGGAAGGAAGTGGGGAGAATGGGGGGAGGGGGAAGGAAGTGGGGAGAATGGGGGGAGGGGGAAGGAAGTGGGGAGAATGGGGGGAGGGGGAAGGAAGTGGGGAGAATGGGGGAGGGGAAGGAAGTGGGAGAATGGGGGGAGGGGAAGGAAGTGGGGAGAATGGGGGGAGGGGGAAGGAAGTGGGGGAGAATGGGGGAGGGGAAGGAAGTGGGAGAATGGGGGGAGGGGGAAGGAAGTGGGGAGAATGGGGGGAGGGGAAGGAAGTGGGGAGAATGGGGGGAGGGGGAAGGAAGTGGGAGAATGGGGGGAGGGGGAAGGAAGTGGGGAGAATGGGGGGAGGGGGAAGGAAGTGGGGAGAATGGGGGAGGGGAAGGAAGTGGGGAGAATGGGGGGAGGGGAAGGAAGTGGGGAGAATGGGGGGAGGGGGAAGGAAGTGGGGAGAATCGGGGGAGGGGGAAGGAAGTGGGGAGAATGGGGGGAGGGGGAAGGAAGTGGGGAGAATGGGGGGAGGGGGAAGGAAGTGGGGAGAATGGGGGGAGGGGGAAGGAAGTGGGGAGAATGGGGGGAGGGGGAAGGAAGTGGGGAGAATGGGGGGAGGGGAAGGAGGAAGTGGGGAGAATGGGGGGAGGGGAAGGAAGTGGGAGAATGGGGGGGAGGGGGAAGGAAGTGGGGAGAATGGGGGGAGGGGGAAGGAAGTGGGTGAGAATGGGGGGAGGGGGAAGGAAGTGGGGAGAATGGGGGGAGGGGGAAGGAAGTGGGGAGAATGGGGGGAGGGGGAAGGAAGTGGGGAGAATGGGGGGAGGGGGAGGAAGGAAGTGGGGAGAATGGGGGGAGGGGGAAGGAAGTGGGAGAATGGGGGGAGGGGGAAGGAAGTGGGGAGAATGGGGGGAGGGGGAAGGAAGTGGGGAGATGGGGGGAGGGGGAAGGAAGTGGGGGAAATGGTGGGGGAGGGGGGGAAGGAAGTGGGGAGAATGGGGGGAGGGGAAGGAAGTGGGGAGAATGGGGGGAGGGGGAAGGAAGTGGGGAGAATGGGGGGAGGGGGAAGGAAGTGGGGAGAATGGGGGAGGGGAAGGAAGTGGGGAGAATGGGGGGGGGGAGGAAGGGGAGATGGGGGAGGGGAAGGAAGTGGGGGAGGATGGGGGAGGGGGAAGGAAGTGGGGAGAATGGGGGGAGGGGGAAGGAAGTGGGGAGAATGGGGGTGGGGGGAAGGAAAGTGGGGAGAATGGGGGGAGGGGGAAGGAAGTGGGGAGAATGGGGGGAGGGGGAAGGAAGTGGGGAGAATGGGGGGAGGGGGAAGGAAGTGGGGAGAATGGGGGGAGGGGGAAGGAAGTGGGGAGAATGGGGGAGGGGGAAGGAAGTGGGGAGAATGGGGGGAGGGGGAAGGAAGTGGGGGAGAATGGGGGAGGGGAAGGAAGTGGGGAGAATGGGGGGAGGGGGAAGGAAGTGGGGAGAATGGGGGAGGGGAAGGAAGTGGGGAGAATGGGGGAGGAGGGGAGGAGTGGGGAGAATGGGGGGAGGAAGTGGCGAGAATGTCGGGGGAAGGAAGTGGGGAGAATGGGGGGAGGAAGTGGGGAGAATGGGGGGAGGAAGTGGGGAGAATGGGGGGAGGAAGTGGGGAGAATGGGGGGAGGAAGTGGGGAGAATGGGGGAGAGTGGGAGAAAGGGGGAGGAGTGGGGAGAATGGGGGGAGGAAGTGGGAGAATGGGGGGAGGAAGTGGGGAGAATGGGGGGAGGAAGTGGGGAGAATGGGGGGAGGAAGTGGGGAGAATGGGGGAGGAAGTGGGGAGATGGGGGAGGAAGTGGGGAGAATGGGGGGAGGAAGTGGGGAGAATGGGGGGAGGGAAGTGGGGAGAATGGGGGGAGGAAGTGGGGAGAATGGGGGGAGGAAGTGGGGAGAATGGGGGGAGGAAAGTGGGAGAATGGGGGGAGGAAGTGGGGAGAATGGGGGGAGGAAGTGGGGAGAATGGGGGGAAGGAATGGGGGAGGGTGGGAGAATTGGGGAGAATGGGGAAGGAAGTGGGGAGAATGGGAGGAAGTGGGGAGAATGGGGAAGGAAGTGGGGAGAATGGGGGGAGGGGAAGGAAGTGGGGAGAATGGGGGGAGGGGGAAGGAAGTGGGGAGAATGGGGGGAGGGGGAAGGAAGTGGGGAGAATGGGGGGAGGGGGAAGGAAGTGGGGAGAATGGGGGGAGGGGAAGGAAGTGGGGAGAATGGGGGGAGGGGAAGGAAGTGGGGAGAATGGGGGAGGAAGTGGGGAGAATGGGGGAAGGAAGTGGGGAGAATGGGGGGAGGAAGTGGGGAGAATGGGGGAAGGAAGTGGGGAGAATGGGGGGAGGAAGTGGGGAGAATGGGGGGAGGAAGTGGGGAGAATGGGGGAGGAAGTGGGAGAATGGGGGAGGAAGTGGGGAGAATGGGGGGAGGAAGTGGGGAGAATGGGGGGAGGAAGTGGGGAGAATGGGGGGAGGAAGTGGGGAGAATGGGGGAGGAAGTGGGGAGAATGGGGGAGGAAGTGGGGAGAATGGGGGGAGGAAGTGGGGAGAATGGGGGGAGGAAGTGGGGAGAATGGGGGGAGGAAGTGGGGAGAATGGGGGAGGAAGTGGGGAGAATGGGGAAGGAAGTGGGGAGAATGGGGAAGGAAGTGGGGAGAATGGGGGGAGGGGAAGGAAGTGGGGAGAATGGGGGGAGGGGAAGGAAGTGGGGAGAATGGGGGGAGGGGGAAGGAAGTGGGGAGAATGGGGGGAGGGGGAAGGAAGTGGGGAGAATGGGGGGAGGGGGAAGGAAGTGGGGAGAATGGGGGGAGGAAGTGGGGGAGGGGGAAGGAAGTGGGGAGAATGGGGGAAGGAAGTGGGGGGAGGGGGAAGGAAGTGTGGGGAGGGGAAGGAAGTTGGGGGAGAATGGGTTAGGAAGTGGGGAGAATGGGTTAGGAAGTGGGGAGAATGGGGGGAGGGGGAAGGAAGTGGGGAGAATGGGGGGAGGGGGAACGAAGTGGGGAGAATGGGGGGAGGGGGGAGAATGGGGGGAGGGGGAGAATGGGGGGAGGGGGAGGAAGTGGGGTGGAGAGGGGAGGAAGTGGGGAGAATGGGGTCAGCGGGGGGAAGTTGGGGGAGCAGGTAGGAAGTGGGGGGAGGGGGAGGAAATGGGGGGAGGGGGAGGGGGAGGAAGTGGGGGGAGGGGAAGGAAGTGGGGAGAATGGGGGGAGGGGGAGGAAGTGGGGAGAAGAATGGGGGGAGGGGGGAAGAAGTGGGGAGAATGGGGGGAGGGGGGAGGAAGTGGGGAGAATGGGGGGAGGGGGAGGAATTGGGGAGAATGGGGGGAGGGGGAGGAATTGGGGAGAATGGGGGGAGGGGGGAGGAAGTGGGGAGAATGGGGGGAGGGGGAGGAAGTGGGGGAGAATGGGGGGAGGGGGAGAATGGGGGGGAGGAAGTGGGGAGAATGGGGGGAGCGGGGAGGAAGTGGGGAGAATGGGGGGGAGGGGGAGGAAGTAGGGGGAGGAAGTGGGGAGAATGGGGGGAGGGGGAGGAAGTGGGGAGAATGGGGGAGGGGGAGTAAGTGGGGAGAATGGGGGGAGGGGGGAGGAAGTCGGAAGAATGGGGGGAGGGGAGGAAGTGGGGAGAATGGGGGGAGGGGGGAGGAAGTGCGGAGAATGGGGGGAGGAGGGAGGAAGTGGTGGGAGGAGGGAGGAAGTGGGGAGAATGGGGCGAGGGGGGAGGAAGTGTGGAGAATGTGGCGACGGGGGAGGAAGTGGGGAGAATGGGGGGAGGGGGAGGAAGTGGGGAGAATGGGGGAGGGGGGAGGAAGTGGGGAGAATGGGGGGAGGTGGGGAGGAAGTGGGGAGAATGGGGGGAGGGGGGAGGAAGTGGGGAGAATGGGGGGAGGGGGGAGGAAGTGGGGAGAATGGGGGGAGGGGGGAGGAAGTGGGGGGAGGGGGAGGAAGTGTGGGGAGGAAGTGGGGAGAATGGGGGAGGGGGGAGGAAGTGGGGAGAATGGGGGAGGGGGGAGGAAGTGGGGAGCATGGGGGGAGGAAGTGTGGAGAATGGGGGCAGGGGGAGGAAGTGGGAGAATGGGGGGCGGGGGGAGGAAGTGGGGGAGAATGGGGGAGGGGGAGGAAGTGGGGAGAATGGGGGGGAGGGGGCGGAAGTGGGGAGAATGGGGGGAGGGGGAGGAAGTGGGGAGAATGGGGGAGGGGGGAGGAAGTGGGGAGAATGGGGGAGGGGGGAGGAAGTGGGGAGAATGGGGGAGGGGGAGGAAGTGGGGAGAATGGGGGGAGGGGGAGGAAGTGGGGAGAATGGGGGGAGGGGGAGGAAGTGGGGAGAATGGGGGGAGGGGGAGGAAGTGGGGAGAAGGGGAGGAAGTGGGTAGAATGGGGGGAGGGGGAGAATGGGGGGTTGGGGGAGAATGGGGGGGGAGGAAGTGGGGAGAATGGGGGGGAGCGGGAGGAAGTGGGGAGAATGGGGGGGAGGGGGAGGAAGTGGGGAGAATGGGGGGAGGGGGGAGGAAGTGGGAAGAATGGGGGAGGGGGGAGGAAGTGGGAAGAATGGGGGGAGGGGGGAGGAAGTGGGAAGAATGGGGGGAGGGGAGGAGTGTGGGGAGAATGGGGGGGAGGGGGGAGGAAGTGCGGAGAATGGGGGGAGGAGGGAGGAAGTGGGGGGAGGAGGGAGGAAGTGGGGAGAATGGGGCGAGGGGGGAGGATAGTGGGGAGAATGGGGGGAGGGTGGAGGAAGTGTGGAGAATGGGGGGAGGGGGAGGAAGTGTGGAGAATGGGGGGAGGGGGAGGAAGTGGGGAGAATGGGGGGCGGGGGGAGGAAGTGGGGAGAATGGGGGGAGGGGGAGGAAGTGGGGAGAATGGGGGGAGGGGGAGGAAGTGGGGAGAATGGGGGGAGGGGGAGGAAGTGGGGAGAATGGGGGGAGGGGGAGGAAGTGGGGAGAATGTGGGGAGGGGGAGGACGTCGGGAGAATGGGGGGCGGGGGGAGGAAGTGGGGAGAATGGGGGGGCGGGGGGAGGAAGTGGGGAGAATGGGGGAGGGGGGAGGAAGTGGGGAGAATGGGGGAGGGGGGAGGAAGTGGGGAGAATGGGGGGAGGGGGAGGAAGTGGGGAGAATGGGGGGAGGGGGGAGGAAGTGGGGAGGATGGGGGGAGGGGGGAGGAAGTGGGGAGGATGGGGGGAGGGGAAGGAAGTGGGGAGAATGGGGGAAGGGGGAGGAAGTGCGGAGAATGGGGGGAGGGGGGAGGAAGTGGGAAGAATGGGGGGAGGGGGAGGAAGTGGGGAGAATGTGGGGAGGGGGAGGACGTCGGGAGAATGGGGGGAGGGGGGAGGAAGTGGGGAGAATGGGGGAGGGGGTGGAAGTGGGGAGAATGGTGGGAGGGGGGAGGAAGTGGGGAGAATGGGGGGAGGGGGAGGAAGTGGGGAGAATGGGGGGAGGGGGGAGGAAGTGGGGAGAATGGGGGGGAGGGGGAGGAAGTGGGGAGAATGGGGGGAGGGGGAGGAAGTGGGGAGAATGGGGGGAGGGGGAGGAAGTGGGGAGAATGGGGGGAGGGGGGAGGAAGTGGGAGAATGGGGGGAGGGGGAGGAAGTGGGGTGAGGGGAGGAAGTGGGGAGAATGGGGGGAGGGGGAGAATGGGGGGTGGGGGGAGGGGGAGAATGGGGGGAGGGGGGAGGAAGTGGGGAGGATGGGGGAGCGGGGAGGAAGTGGGGAGAATGGGGTGATGGGGGAGAATGGGGGGAGGGGGGAGGAAGTGGGGGGAGGGGAGGAAGTGGGAAGAATGGGGGGATGGGGGAGAATGGGGGGAGGGGGGAGGAAGTGGGGGGAGGGGGAGGAAGTGCGGAGAATGGGGGGAGGGGGAGGAAGTGGGGAGAATGGGGGGAGGTGGAGGAATTGGGGAGAATGGGGGGAGGGGGAGGAAGTGGGGAGAATGGGGGGAGGGGGGAGGAAGTGGGGAGAATGGGGGAGGGGGGAAGAAGTGGGGAGAATGGGGGGAGGGGGGAGGAAGTGGGGGGGAGGGGGGAGAATGGCGGAGGGGGGAGTATGTGGGGAGAATGGGGGAAGGAGGAGGAAGTGGGGAGATTGGGGGGGAGGAAGTGGGGAGAGTGGGGAGAATGGGGGGAGGAAGTGGGAAGAATGGGGGAGGGGGAGAATGGGGGGGGAGGAAGTGGGTTGAATGGGGGGAGGGGGAGAATGGGGCGGAGGGGGGAGGAAGTGGGGGGAGGGGGGAGGGAAGTGGGGGGAGGGGGGAGGAAGTGGGGAGAATGGGGGAGGAAGGGGGGAGGAAGTGGGGGCGAGGGGGAGGAAGTGGGTAGAATGGGGGGAGGGGGGAGGAAGTGGGGGGAGGGGGAGGAAGTGGGGGGGAGGGGGGAGGGGCAGGAAGTGGGGGGAGGGGGGAGGAAGTTGGGAGAATCGGGAGGAATTGGGGAGAATGGGGGGCAGGGGGAGGAAGTGGGGAGAATGGGGGGAGGGGGAGGAAGTGGGGGGAGGGGGGAGGAAGTGGGGAGAATGGGGGGAGGGGGGAGGAAGTGGGGAGAATGGGGGGAGGGGGAGGAAGTGGGGAGAATGGGGGGAGGGGGGAGGATGTGGGTAGAATGGGGGGGAGGGGGGAGGAAGTGGGGAGAATGGGGGGAGGGGGAGGAAGTGGGGAGAATGGGGGGAGGAAGTGGGGAGAATGGGGGGCGGGGGAAGGAAGTGGGGGGAGGGGGAAGGAAGTGGGGGGAGGGGGAAAGAAGTGGGGAGAATGGGGGGAGGGGGAGGAGGTGGGGAGAATGGAGGGAGGGGGCAGGAGGTGGGGAGAATGGGGGAGGGGGGAAGGAGGTGGGTGAGAATGAGGGGCGTGAGTGGGGGGAGGGGGTGGGGTGAATGGGGGGAGGCGGTGGGGAGAATGGGGGAGGGGGAAGGAAGGTAGGGGGGAGAATGGGGGGAGGGGGAAATAAGGAAGGGTGGAGAATTGGGGGAGGGGGAAATAAGGTAGGGGGGAGAATGGGGGGAGGGGGAAATAAGGAAGGGGGGAGAATGGGGAATGGAGAAAGGGAAGGAAGGGGATAAGAATGGGGAGTAGAGAAGGGGAGAGGGGGAGGATGGGGGATAATGGGGGTGGAGAATGGGGAGAGGGGAACAGAATACTTAGAAAATATCAACGGGATTGGACCAAGTCAACATGGCTTTATAAAAGAGAAATCGCGTTTGACAAACCTACTGGAGTTTTTTGAGGATGTCACAGGTAGAATAGATAAGGGAGAAGCAGTGGATGTGGTTTATTTGGATTTTCAGAAGGCCTTTGATAAAGTCTGTGTGCAAAATTAAAGCACCTGGGATTGGTGGTAATATACTGGCATGGATTGAAAATTGGTTAACAGACAGGAAACAGAGAGTAGGAATAAATGGGTCTTTTTTGGGGTTGCAGGCAGTGACTAGTGGGGTACCGCAGGGATCAGTGCTTGGGCCCCAGCTATTCACAATATATATCAATGATTTGGATGAGGGAACTGAATGTAACATTTCCAAGTTTGCTGATGACATAAAACTAGGCGGGATTGTGAGCTGTGAGGAGGATGCAAAGAGGCTTCAAGGCGATTTAGACAAGTTGAGTGAGTGGGCAAATACATGACAGATGCAGTATAACGTGGATAAATGTGAAGTTATCCACTTCGGAAGGAAAAACAGAAAGGCAGATTATTATTTAAATGGTGATAGGTTGGGAAATGTTGATGTACAAAGGGACCTGGGTGTCCTTGTACACCAGTCACTGAAAGCAAACATGCAGGTGCAGCAAGCAGTCAGGAAGGCAAATGGTATGTTGGCCTTCATTGCGAGAGGATTTGAGTACAGGAGCAAGGATGTCTTACTGCAGTTATACAGGGCCTTGGTGAGACCACACCTGGAGTATTGTGTGCAGTTTTGGTCTCCTTACCTAAGAAAGGATATACTTGCCATAGAGGGAGTGCAACGAAGGTTCACCAGACTGATTCCTGGGATGGCAGGACTGTCGTATGAGGAGAGATTGGGTCGACTCAGCCTGTGTTCACTCGAGTTTAGAAGAATGAGAGGGGATCTCATTGAAACATATAAAATTCTGACAGGGCTGGACAGACTGGATACAGGGAGGATGTATTCCCTGGCTGGGGGGGTCCAGAATGAGAGGTCACAGTCTCAGGATACAGGGTAGGACATTTAGGACTGAGATGAGGAGAAATTTCTTCACTCAGAGGGTGGTGAACCTGTGGAATTCTCTACCACAGAAGGCTGTGGAGGCCAAGACACTGAATATATTGAAGAAGGAGCGAGATAGATTTCTAGACACAAAAGGCATCAAGGGGTATGGGGAGAGAGTGGGAATGTGGTTTTGACATAGAGGATCAGCCATGATCATATTGAATGGCGGAGCAGGCTTGAAGGGCTGAATGGCCTACTCCTGCTTCTATTTTCTATGTTTCTATGGAAGGAATGGGGAGTGGAGAGGGGAAAGGAAGGGGTGAAGAATGGGGAGTGGATAGGGGGAAAATGGGGAGTGGAGGGAGAGGGGACAGAGGAGGGAATATGGGAAGGAAGGTGGGGAAAATGGGGAGTGGACAGGGTTGAAGGAAGGGGGAAAATGGGGAGTGGAAAGGGGGAAGGAAGTGAGGGAGAGAGAGGAGGGTGGGGATGGGGGAAGGAAATGGAGAGGGGGAAGGAAGGGAGGGGGAATGGAGAGGGGGAAGGAAGGGAGGGGGAATGGAGAGGGGGAAGGAAGGGAGGGGGAATGGAGGGGGGGAAGGAAGGGAGGGGAAATGGAGAAGGGGAAGGAAGGGAGGGAGAAGGGAAAAGGAAGGGAGGGAGAATGGGGAGTGGAGAGGGGGGAGAATAGGGAATGGAGGAAGGGGGAGAGTGGAGAGGGAAAGGAAGGGGAGAGGTGATGTGGAGAGTGGAAAGGAAGGGAAGAGGGGGAATGGAGAGGGGGAAGTAAGGGGAGTGGAGAGAGGGAAGGAACGGGCAGAGTGGGGTGGAGAAATTAGGGAGGGGGAAGGAAGGGGATAAGAATGGGGAGTAGAGAGGGGGCGAATGGAGAATGAAGAGAGCAGGGAAGGAATGGGGTGAATGGGAAGTGGTGAGGAAGGTGTGGGGAGTGGAGAAAGGGAAGGGAGGGGGAGAATGGGGAGTGGAGAGGGGAAAGGAATAGGGGAGAATGGGGAGTTGAAAGGGGAAATAAGGGGTAAGGAAGGGGGGAGAATGGGGAGAGGGCGAAGGAAGGGGGAGAATTGGGGAGAGGGCGAAGGAAGGGGGAGAATTGGGGAGAGGGCGAAGGAAGGGGGGAGAATTGGGGAGAGGGCGAAGGAAGGGGGAGAATTGGGGAGAGGGCGAAGGAAGGGGGAGAATTGGGGAGAGGGCGAAGGAAGGGGGAGAATTGGGGAGAGGGCGAAGGAAGGGGGAGAATTGGGGAGAGGGCGAAGGAAGGGGGAGAGGGCGAAGGAAGGGGGAGAGGGCGAAGGAAGGGGGAGAGGGCGAAGGAAGGGGGAGAGTTGGGGAGAGGGCGAAGGAAGGGGGGAAGAGTTGGGGAGAGGGCGAAGGAAGGGGGGAGAATTGGGGAGAGGGCGAAGGAAGGGGGGAGAATTGGGGAGAGGGCGAAGGAAGGGGGCAGAATTGGGGAGAGGGCGAAGGAAGGGGGCAGAATTGGGGAGAGGGCAAAGGAAGGGGGCAGAATTGGGGAGAGGGCGAAGGAAGGGGGAGAGGGCGAAGGAAGGGGGAGAGGGCGAAGGAAGGGGGAGAGGGCGAAGGAAGGGGGAGAGGGCGAAGGAAGGGGGAGAGGGCGAAGGAAGGGGGAGAAGGCGAAGGAAGGGGGAGAGGGCGAAGGAAGGGGGAGAGTTGGGGAGAGGGCGAAGGAAGGGGGAGAGGGCGAAGGAAGGGGGAGAGGGCGAAGGAAGGGGGAGAGGGCGAAGGAAGGGGGAGAGTTGGGGAGAGGGCGAAGGAAGGGGGGAGAGTTGGGGAGAGGGCGAAGGAAGGGGGGAGAATTGGGGAGAGGGCGAAGGAAGGGGGCAGAATTGGGGAGAGGGCGAAGGAAGGGGGCAGAATTGGGGAGAGGGCGAAGGAAGGGGGCAGAATTGGGGAGAGGGCGAAGGAAGGGGGCAGAATTGGGGAGAGGGCGAAGGAAGGGGGCAGAATTGGGGAGAGGGCGAAGGAAGGGGGCAGAATTGGGGAGAGGGCGAAGGAAGGGGGCAGAATTGGGGAGAGGGCGAAGGAAGGGGGCAGAATTGGGGAGAGGGCGAAGGAAGGGGGCAGAATTGGGGAGAGGGCGAAGGAAGGGGGAGAATTGGGGAGAGGGCGAAGGAAGGGGGAGAATTGGGGAGAGGGCGAAGGAAGGGGGCAGAATTGGGGAGAGGGCGAAGGAAGGGGGAGAATTGGGGAGAGGGCGAAGGAAGGGGGAGAATTGGGGAGAGGGCGAAGGAAGGGGGATAATTGGGGGGAGGGCGAAGGAAGGGGGAGAATTGGGGAGAGGGCGAAGGAAGGGGGAGAGGGCGAAGGAAGGGGGAGAGGGCGAAGGAAGGGGGAGAGGGCGAAGGAAGGGGGAGAGGGCGAAGGAAGGGGGAGAGGGCGAAGGAAGGGGGAGAGGGCGAAGGAAGGGGGAGAGGGCGAAGGAAGGGGGAGAGGGCGAAGGAAGGGGGAGAGGGCGAAGGAAGGGGGAGAGTTGGGGAGAGGGCGAAGGAAGGGGGGGAGAGTTGGGGAGAGGGCGAAGGAAGGGGGGAGAATTGGGGAGAGGGCGAAGGAAGGGGGGAGAATTGGGGAGAGGGCGAAGGAAGGGGGGAGAATTGGGGAGAGGGCGAAGGAAGGGGGCAGAATTGGGGAGAGGGCGAAGGAAGGGGGCAGAATTGGGGAGAGGGCAAAGGAAGGGGGCAGAATTGGGGAGAGGGCGAAGGAAGGGGGAGAGGGCGAAGGAAGGGGGAGAGGGCGAAGGAAGGGGGAGAGGGCGAAGGAAGGGGGAGAGGGCGAAGGAAGGGGGAGAAGGCGAAGGAAGGGGGAGAGGGCGAAGGAAGGGGGAGAGTTGGGGAGAGGGCGAAGAAAGGGGGAGAGGGCGAAGGAAGGGGGAGAGGGCGAAGGAAGGGGGAGAGGGCGAAGGAAGGGGGAGAGGGCGAAGGAAGGGGGAGAGGGCGAAGGAAGGGGGAGAGGGCGAAGGAAGGGGGAGAGGGCGAAGGAAGGGGGAGAGGGCGAAGGAAGGGGGAGAGGGCGAAGGAAGGGGGAGAGGGCGAAGGAAGGGGGAGAGGGCGAAGGAAGGGGGAGAGGGCGAAGGAAGGGGGAGAGGGCGAAGGAAGGGGGAGAGTTGGGGAGAGGGCGAAGGAAGGGGGAGAGGGCGAAGGAAGGGGGAGAGGGCGAAGGAAGGGGGAGAGGGCGAAGGAAGGGGGAGAGGGCGAAGGAAGGGGGAGAGGGCGAAGGAAGGGGGAGAGGGCGAAGGAAGGGGGAGAGGGCGAAGGAAGGGGGAGAGGGCGAAGGAAGGGGGAGAGGGCGAAGGAAGGGGGGAGAGTTGGGGAGAGGGCGAAGGAAGGGGGCAGAATTGGGGAGAGGGCGAAGGAAGGGGGCAGAATTGGGGAGAGGGCGAAGGAAGGGGGCAGAATTGGGGAGAGGGCGAAGGAAGGGGGCAGAATTGGGGAGAGGGCGAAGGAAGGGGGGAGAATTGGGGAGAGGGCGAAGGAAGGGGGAGAGGGTGAAGGAAGGGGGAGAGTTGGGGAGAGGGCGAAGGAAGGGGGGAGAGTTGGGGAGAGGGCGAAGGAAGGGGGGAGAATTGGGGAGAGGGCGAAGGAAGGGGGGAGAATTGGGGAGAGGGCGAAGGAAGGGGGCAGAATTGGGGAGAGGGCGAAGGAAGGGGGGAGAATTGGGGAGAGGGCGAAGGAAGGGGGGAGAATAGGGGAGAGGGCGAAGGAAGGGGGCAGAATTGGGGAGAGGGCGAAGGAAGGGGGCAGAATTGGGGAGAGGGCGAAGGAAGGGGGAGAGGGCGAAGGAAGGGGGAGAGGGCGAAGGAAGGGGGAGAGGGCGAAGGAAGGGGGAGAGGGCGAAGGAAGGGGGAGAGGGCGAAGGAAGGGGGAGAGGGCGAAGGAAGGGGGGAGAGTTGGGGAGAGGGCGAAGGAAGGGGGCAGAATTGGGGAGAGGGCGAAGGAAGGGGGCAGAATTGGGGAGAGGGCGAAGGAAGGGGGCAGAATTGGGGAGAGGGCGAAGGAAGGGGGCAGAATTGGGGAGAGGGCGAAGGAAGGGGGGAGAATTGGGGAGAGGGCGAAGGAAGGGGGAGAGGGTGAAGGAAGGGGGAGAGTTGGGGAGAGGGCGAAGGAAGGGGGGAGAGTTGGGGAGAGGGCGAAGGAAGGGGGGAGAATTGGGGAGAGGGCGAAGGAAGGGGGGAGAATTGGGGAGAGGGCGAAGGAAGGGGGCAGAATTGGGGAGAGGGCGAAGGAAGGGGGGAGAATTGGGGAGAGGGCGAAGGAAGGGGGGAGAATAGGGGAGAGGGCGAAGGAAGGGGGCAGAATTGGGGAGAGGGCGAAGGAAGGGGGCAGAATTGGGGAGAGGGCGAAGGAAGGGGGGAGAATTGGGGAGAGGGCGAAGGAAGGGGGGAGAATTGGGGAGAGGGCGAAGGAAGGGGGCAGAATTGGGGAGAGGGCGAAGGAAGGGGGCAGAATTGGGGAGAGGGCGAAGGAAGGGGGCAGAATTGGGGAGAGGGCGAAGGAAGGGGGCAGAATTGGGGAGAGGGCGAAGGAAGGGGGCAGAATTGGGGAGAGGGCGAAGGAAGGGGGCAGAATTGGGGAGAGGGCGAAGGAAGGGGGCAGAATTGGGGAGAGGGCGAAGGAAGGGGGCAGAATTTGGGGAGAGGGCGAAGAAAGGGGGCAGAATTGGGGAGAGGGCGAAGGAAGGGGGGAGAATTGGGGAGAGGGCGAAGGAAGGGGGGAGAATTGGGGAGAGGGCGAAGGAAGGGGGGAGAATAGGGGAGAGGGCGAAGGAAGGGGGGAGAATAGGGGAGAGGGCGAAGGAAGGGGGCAGAATTGGGGAGAGGGCGAAGGAAGGGGGCAGAATTGGGGAGAGGGCGAAGGAAGGGGGCAGAATTGGGGAGAGGGCAAAGGAAGGGGGCAGAATTGGGGAGAGGGCGAAGGAAGGGGGAGAATTGGGGAGAGGGCGAAGGAAGGGGGAGAGGGCGAAGGAAGGGGGAGAGGGCGAAGGAAGGGGGAGAGGGCGAAGGAAGGGGGAGAGGGCGAATGAAGGGGGAGAGGGCGAAGGAAGGGGGAGAGGGCGAAGGAAGGGGGAGAGGGCGAAGGAAGGGGGAGAGGGCGAAGGAAGGGGGAGAGGGCGAAGGAAGGGGGAGAGGGCGAAGGAAGGGGGAGAGGGCGAAGGAAGGGGGAGAGTTGGGCAGAGGGCGAAGGAAGGGGAAGAGGGCGAAGGAAGGGGAAGAGGGCGAAGGAAGGGGGAGAGGGCGAAGGAAGGGGGAGAGGGCGAAGGAAGGGGGAGAGGTCGAAGGAAGGGGGAGAGGGCGAAGAGAAGGGGGAGAGTTGGGGAGAGGGCGAAGGAAGGGGGAGAGGGCGAAGGAAGGGGGAGAGGGCGAAGGAAGGGGGAGAGGGCGAAGGAAGGGGGACAGTTGGGGAGAGGGCGAAGGAAGGGGGGAGAGTTGGGGAGAGGGCGAAGGAAGGGGGGAGAGTTGGGGAGAGGGCGAAGGAAGGGGGGAGAGTTGGGGAGAGGGCGATGGAAGGGGGGAGAGTTGGGGAGAGGGCGAAGGAAGGGGGCAGAATTGGGGAGAGGGCGAAGGAAGGGGGCAGAATTGGGGAGAGGGCGAAGGAAGGGGGCAGAATTGGGGAGAGGGCGAAGGAAGGGGGAGAGTTGGGGAGAGGGCGAAGGAAGGGGGAGAGTTGGGGAGAGGGCGAAGGAAGGGGGAGAGGGCGAAGGAAGGGGGAGAGGGCGAAGGAAGGGGGAGAGTTGGGGAGAGGGCGAAGGAAGGGGGGAGAGTTGGGGAGAGGGCGAAGGAAGAGGGGAGAATTGGGGAGAGGGCGAAGGAAGGGGGGAGAATTGGGGAGAGGGCGAAGGAAGGGGGCAGAATTGGGAAGTGGGCGAAGGAAGGGGGCAGAATTGGGGAGAGGGCGAAGGAAGGGGGCAGAATTGGGGAGAGGGCGAAGGAAGGGGGCAGAATTGGGGAGAGGGCGAAGGAAGGGGGCAGAATTGGGGAGAGGGCGAAGGAAGGGGGCAGAATTGGGGAGAGGGCGAAGGAAGGGGGAGAGGGCGAAGGAAGGGGGAGAGGGCGAAGGAAGGGGGACAGTTGGGGAGAGGGCGAAGGAAGGGGGGAGAGTTGGGGAGAGGGCGAAGGAAGGGGGGAGAGTTGGGGAGAGGGCGAAGGAAGGGGGGAGAGTTGGGGAGAGGGCGAAGGAAGGGGGCAGAGTTGGGGAGAGGGCGAAGGAAGGGGGCAGAATTGGGGAGAGGGCGAAGGAAGGGGGCAGAATTGGGGAGAGGG
Organism: Heptranchias perlo; assembly: GCF_035084215.1. Taxonomy (NCBI): domain Eukaryota; kingdom Metazoa; phylum Chordata; class Chondrichthyes; order Hexanchiformes; family Hexanchidae; genus Heptranchias; species Heptranchias perlo. The sequence goes on along the minus strand of NC_090364.1, from coordinate 18,561,713 downwards.
CGAAGGAAGGGGGAGAGGGCGAAGGAAGGGGGAGAGGGCGAAGGAAGGGGGAGAGGGCGAAGGAAGGGGGAGAGGGCGAAGGAAGGGGGAGAGGGCGAAGGAAGGGGGAGAGGGCGAAGGAAGGGGGAGAGGGCGAAGGAAGGGGGAGAGGGCGAAGGAAGGGGGAGAGGGCGAAGGAAGGGGGGAGAGTTGGGGAGAGGGCGAAGAAAGGGGGGAGAATTGGGGAGAGGGCGAAGGAAGGGGGGAGAATTGGGGAGAGGGCGAAGGAAGGGGGCAGAATTGGGGAGAGGGCGAAGGAAGGGGGCAGAATTGGGGAGAGGGCGAAGGAAGGGGGCAGAATTGGGGAGAGGGCGAAGGAAGGGGGCAGAATTGGGGAGAGGGCGAAGGAAGGGGGCAGAATTGGGGAGAGGGCGAAGGAAGGGGGCAGAATTGGGGAGAGGGCGAAGGAAGGGGGCAGAATTGGGGACAGGGCGAAGGAAGGGGGGAGAATTGGGGAGAGGGCGAAGGAAGGGGGAGAGTTGGGGAGAGGGTGAAGGAAGGGGGAGAGTTGGGGAGAGGGCGAAGGAAGGGGGAGAGGGCGAAGGAAGGGGGAGAGTTGGGGAGAGGGCGAAGGAAGGGGGGAGAGTTGGGGAGAGGGCGAAGGAAGGGGGGAGAATTGGGGAGAGGGCGAATGAAGGGGGGAGAATTGGGGAGAGGGCGAAGGAAGGGGGCAGAATTGGGGAGAGGGCGAAGGAAGGGGGGAGAATTGGGGAGAGGGCGAAGGAAGGGGGGAGAATAGGGGAGAGGGCGAAGGAAGGGGGCAGAATTGGGGAGAGGGCGAAGGAAGGGGGCAGAATTGGGGAGAGGGCGAAGGAAGGGGGAGAGGGCGAAGGAAGGGGGAGAGGGCGAAGGAAGGGGGAGAGGGCGAAGGAAGGGGGAGAGGGCGAAGGAAGGGGGAGAGGGCGAAGGAAGGGGGAGAGGGCGAAGGAAGGGGGGGAGAGTTGGGGAGAGGGCGAAGGAAGGGGGCAGAATTGGGGAGAGGGCGAAGGAAGGGGGCAGAATTGGGGAGAGGGCGAAGGAAGGGGGCAGAATTGGGGAGAGGGCGAAGGAAGGGGGCAGAATTGGGGAGAGGGCGAAGGAAGGGGGGAGAATTGGGGAGAGGGCGAAGGAAGGGGGAGAGGGTGAAGGAAGGGGGAGAGTTGGGGAGAGGGCGAAGGAAGGGGGGAGAGTTGGGGAGAGGGCGAAGGAAGGGGGGAGAATTGGGGAGAGGGCGAAGGAAGGGGGGAGAATTGGGGAGAGGGCGAAGGAAGGGGGCAGAATTGGGGAGAGGGCGAAGGAAGGGGGGAGAATTGGGGAGAGGGCGAAGGAAGGGGGGAGAATAGGGGAGAGGGCGAAGGAAGGGGGCAGAATTGGGGAGAGGGCGAAGGAAGGGGGCAGAATTGGGGAGAGGGCGAAGGAAGGGGGGAGAATTGGGGAGAGGGCGAAGGAAGGGGGGAGAATTGGGGAGAGGGCGAAGGAAGGGGGCAGAATTGGGGAGAGGGCGAAGGAAGGGGGCAGAATTGGGGAGAGGGCGAAGGAAGGGGGCAGAATTGGGGAGAGGGCGAAGGAAGGGGGCAGAATTGGGGAGAGGGCGAAGGAAGGGGGCAGAATTGGGGAGAGGGCGAAGGAAGGGGGCAGAATTGGGGAGAGGGCGAAGGAAGGGGGCAGAATTGGGGAGAGGGCGAAGGAAGGGGGCAGAATTTGGGAGAGAGGGCGAAGAAAGGGGGCAGAATTGGGGAGAGGGCGAAGGAAGGGGGGAGAATTGGGGAGAGGGCGAAGGAAGGGGGGAGAATTGGGGAGAGGGCGAAGGAAGGGGGGAGAATAGGGGAGAGGGCGAAGGAAGGGGGGAGAATAGGGGAGAGGGCGAAGGAAGGGGGCAGAATTGGGGAGAGGGCGAAGGAAGGGGGCAGAATTGGGGAGAGGGCGAAGGAAGGGGGCAGAATTGGGGAGAGGGCAAAGGAAGGGGGCAGAATTGGGGAGAGGGCGAAGGAAGGGGGAGAATTGGGGAGAGGGCGAAGGAAGGGGGAGAGGGCGAAGGAAGGGGGAGAGGGCGAAGGAAGGGGGAGAGGGCGAAGGAAGGGGGAGAGGGCGAATGAAGGGGGAGAGGGCGAAGGAAGGGGGAGAGGGCGAAGGAAGGGGGAGAGGGCGAAGGAAGGGGGAGAGGGCGAAGGAAGGGGGAGAGGGCGAAGGAAGGGGGAGAGGGCGAAGGAAGGGGGAGAGGGGCGAAGGAAGGGGGAGAGTTGGGCAGAGGGCGAAGGAAGGGGAAGAGGGCGAAGGAAGGGGAAGAGGGCGAAGGAAGGGGGAGAGGGCGAAGGAAGGGGGAGAGGGCGAAGGAAGGGGGAGAGGTCGAAGGAAGGGGGAGAGGGCGAAGAGAAGGGGGAGAGTTGGGGAGAGGGCGAAGGAAGGGGGGAGAGGGCGAAGGAAGGGGGAGAGGGCGAAGGAAGGGGGAGAGGGCGAAGGAAGGGGGACAGTTGGGGAGAGGGCGAAGGAAGGGGGGAGAGTTGGGGAGAGGGCGAAGGAAGGGGGGAGAGTTGGGGAGAGGGCGAAGGAAGGGGGGAGAGTTGGGGAGAGGGCGATGGAAGGGGGGAGAGTTGGGGAGAGGGCGAAGGAAGGGGGCAGAATTGGGGAGAGGGCGAAGGAAGGGGGCAGAATTGGGGAGAGGGCGAAGGAAGGGGGCAGAATTGGGGAGAGGGCGAAGGAAGGGGGAGAGTTGGGGAGAGGGCGAAGGAAGGGGGAGAGTTGGGGAGAGGGCGAAGGAAGGGGGAGAGGGCGAAGGAAGGGGGAGAGGGCGAAGGAAGGGGGAGAGTTGGGGAGAGGGCGAAGGAAGGGGGGAGAGTTGGGGAGAGGGCGAAGGAAGAGGGGAGAATTGGGGAGAGGGCGAAGGAAGGGGGGAGAATTGGGGAGAGGGCGAAGGAAGGGGGCAGAATTGGGAAGTGGGCGAAGGAAGGGGGCAGAATTGGGGAGAGGGCGAAGGAAGGGGGCAGAATTGGGGAGAGGGCGAAGGAAGGGGGCAGAATTGGGGAGAGGGCGAAGGAAGGGGGCAGAATTGGGGAGAGGGCGAAGGAAGGGGGCAGAATTGGGGAGAGGGCGAAGGAAGGGGGAGAGGGCGAAGGAAGGGGGAGAGGGCGAAGGAAGGGGGGACAGTTGGGGAGAGGGCGAAGGAAGGGGGGAGAGTTGGGGAGAGGGCGAAGGAAGGGGGGAGAGTTGGGGAGAGGGCGAAGGAAGGGGGGAGAGTTGGGGAGAGGGCGAAGGAAGGGGGCAGAGTTGGGGAGAGGGCGAAGGAAGGGGGCAGAATTGGGGAGAGGGCGAAGGAAGGGGGCAGAATTGGGGAGAGGGCGAAGGAAGGGGGAGAGGGCGAAGGAAGGGGGAGAGGGCGAAGGAAGGGGGAGAGGGCGAAGGAAGGGGGAGAGGGCGAAGGAAGGGGGAGAGGGCGAAGGAAGGGGGAGAGGGCGAAGGAAGGGGGAGAGGGCGAAGGAAGGGGGAGAGGGCGAAGGAAGGGGGGAGAGTTGGGGAGAGGGCGAAGAAAGGGGGGAGAATTGGGGAGAGGGCGAAGGAAGGGGGGAGAATTGGGGAGAGGGCGAAGGAAGGGGGCAGAATTGGGGAGAGGGCGAAGGAAGGGGGCAGAATTGGGGAGAGGGCGAAGGAAGGGGGCAGAATTGGGGAGAGGGCGAAGGAAGGGGGCAGAATTGGGGAGAGGGCGAAGGAAGGGGGCAGAATTGGGGAGAGGGCGAAGGAAGGGGGCAGAATTGGGGAGAGGGCGAAGGAAGGGGGCAGAATTGGGGAGAGGGCGAAGGAAGGGGGGAGAATTGGGGAGAGGGCGAAGGAAGGGGGAGAGTTGGGGAGAGGGTGAAGGAAGGGGGAGAGTTGGGGAGAGGGCGAAGGAAGGGGGAGAGGGCGAAGGAAGGGGGAGAGTTGGGGAGAGGGCGAAGGAAGGGGGGAGAGTTGGGGAGAGGGCGAAGGAAGGGGGGAGAATTGGGGAGAGGGCGAATGAAGGGGGGAGAATTGGGGAGAGGGCGAAGGAAGGGGGCAGAATTGGGGAGAGGGCGAAGGAAGGGGGGAGAATTGGGGAGAGGGCGAAGGAAGGGGGGAGAATAGGGGAGAGGGCGAAGGAAGGGGGCAGAATTGGGGAGAGGGCGAAGGAAGGGGGCAGAATTGGGGAGAGGGCGATGGAAGGGGGCAGAATTGGGGAGAGGGCGAAGGAAGGGGGGAGAATTGGGGAGAGGGCGAAGGAAGGGGGGAGAATTGGGGAGAGGGCGAAGGAAGGGGGCAGAATTGGGGAGAGGGCGAAGGAAGGGGGCAGAATTGGGGAGAGGGCGAAGGAAGGGGGCAGAATTGGGGAGAGGGCGAAGGAAGGGGGCAGAATTGGGGAGAGGGCGAAGGAAGGGGGCAGAATTGGGGAGAGGGCAAAGGAAGGGGGCAGAATTGGGGAGAGGGCGAAGGAAGGGGGAGAATTGGGGAGAGGGCGAAGGAAGGGGGAGAGGGCGAAGGAAGGGGGAGAGGGCGAAGGAAGGGGAGAGGGCGAAGGAAGGGGGAGAGGGCGAAGGAAGGGGGAGAGGGCGAAGGAAGGGGGAGAGGGCGAAGGAAGGGGGAGAGTTGGGCAGAGGGCGAAGGAAGGGGGAGAGGGCGAAGGAAGGGGGAGAGGGCGAAGAGAAGGGGGAGAGTTGGGGAGAGGGCGAAGGAAGGGGGAGAGGGCGAAGGAAGGGGGAGAGGGCGAAGGAAGGGGGAGAGGGCGAAGGAAGGGGGACAGTTGGGGAGAGGGCGAAGGAAGGGGGGAGAGTTGGGGAGAGGGCGAAGGAAGGGGGGAGAGTTGGGGAGAGGGCGAAGGAAGGGGGGAGAGTTGGGGAGAGGGCGAAGGAAGGGGGGAGAGTTGGGGAGAGGGCGAAGGAAGGGGGCAGAATTGGGGAGAGGGCGAAGGAAGGGGGCAGAATTGGGGAGAGGGCGAAGGAAGGGGGCAGAATTGGGGAGAGGGCGAAGGAAGGGGAGAGTTGGGGAGAGGGCGAAGGAAGGGGGAGAGTTGGGGAGAGGGCGAAGGAAGGGGAGAGGGCGAAGGAAGGGGGAGAGGGCGAAGGAAGGGGGAGAGTTGGGGAGAGGGCGAAGGAAGGGGGGAGAGTTGGGAGAGGCGAAGGAAGAGGGGAGAATTGGGAGAGGGCGAAGGAAGGGGGGAGAATTGGGGAGAGGGCGAAGGAAGGGGGCAGAATTGGGGAGTGGGGCGAAGGAAGGGGGGCAGAATTGGGGAGAGGGCGAAGGAAGGGGCAGAATTGGGGAGAGGGCGAAGGAAGGGGGCAGAATTGGGGAGAGGGCGAAGGAAGGGGGCAGAATTGGGGAGAGGGCGAAGGAAGGGGGCAGAATTGGGGAGAGGGCGAAGGAAGGGGGCAGAATTGGGGAGAGGGCGAAGAAAGGGGGCAGAATTGGGGAGAGGGCGAAGGAAGGGGGAGAATTGGGGAGAGGGCGAAGGAAGGGGGAGGGCGAAGGAAGGGGGAGAGGGCGAAGGAAGGGGGAGAGGGCGAAGGAAGGGGGAGAGTTGGGGAGGGGGCGAAGGAAGGGGGAGAGGGCGAAGGAAGGGGGAGAGGGCGAAGGAAGGGGGACAGTTGGGGAGAGGGCGAAGGAAGGGGGGAGAGTTGGGGAGAGGGCGAAGGAAGGGGGGAGAGTTGGGGAGAGGGCGAAGGAAGGGGGCAGAGTTGGGGAGAGGGCGAAGGAAGGGGGGCAGAATTGGGGAGAGGGCGAAGGAAGGGGGCAGAATTGGGAGAGGGCGAAGGAAGGGGGCAGAATTGGGGAGAGGGCGAAGGAAGGGGGCAGAATTGGGGAGAGGGCGAAGGAAGGGGGAGAGGCGAAGGAAGGGGGAGAGGGCGAAGGAAGGGGGAGAGGGCGAAGGAAGGGGGGAGAGTTGGGGAGAGGGCGAAGGAAGGGGGGAGAATTGGGGAGAGGGCGAAGGAAGGGGGCAGAATTGGGGAGAGGGCGAAGGAAGGGGGCAGAATTGGGGAGAGGGCGAAGGAGGGGGGCAGAATTGGGGAGAGGGCGAAGGAAGGGGGAGAGGGCGAAGGAAGGGGGAGAGTTGGGGAGAGGGCGAAGGAAGGGGGAGAGGGCGAAGGAAGGGGGAGAGGGCGAAGGAAGGGGGAGAGGGCGAAGGAAGGGGAGAGGGCGAAGGAAGGGGGAGAGGGCGAAGGAAGGGGGACAGTTGGGGAGAGGGCGAAGGAAGGGGGGAGAGTTGGGGAGAGGGCGAAGGAAGGGGGAGAGTTGGGGAGAGGGCGAAGGAAGGGGGAGAGTTGGGGAGAGGGGCGAAGGAAGGGGGGAGAGTTGGGGAGAGGGCGAAGGAAGGGGGCAGAATTGGGGAGAGGGTGAAGGAAGGGGGCAGAATTGGGGAGAGGGCGAAGGAAGGGGAGAGTTGGGGAGAGGGCGAAGGAAGGGGGAGAGTTGGGAGAGGGCGAAGGAAGGGGAGAGGGCGAAGGAAGGGGGAGAGGGCGAAGGAAGGGGGAGAGGGCGAAGGAAGGGGGACAGTTGGGGAGAGGGCGAAGGAAGGGGGAGAGTTGGGGAGAGGGCGAAGGAAGGGGGGAGAGTTGGGGAGAGGGCGAAGGAAGGGGGGAGAGTTGGGGAGAGGGCGAAGGAAGGGGGGAGAGTTTGGGAGAGGGCGAAGGAAGGGGGCAGAATTGGGGAGAGGGTGAAGGAAGGGGGCAGAATTGGGGAGAGGGCGAAGGAAGGGGGAGAGTTGGGGAGAGGGCGAAGGAAGGGGGAGAGTTGGGGAGAGGGCGAAGGAAGGGGGAGAGGGCGAAGGAAGGGGGAGAGGGCGAAGGAAGGGGGAGAGTTGGGGAGAGGGCGAAGGAAGGGGGGAGAGTTGGGGAGAGGGCGAAGGAAGAGGGGAGAATTGGGGAGAGGGCGAAGGAAGGGGGGAGAATTGGGGAGAGGGCGAAGGAAGGGGGCAGAATTGGGGAGTGGGCGAAGGAAGGGGGCAGAATTGGGGAGAGGGCGAAGGAAGGGGGCAGAATTGGGGAGAGGGCAAAGGAAGGGGGCAGAATTGGGGAGAGGGCGAAGGAAGGGGCAGAATTGGGGAGAGGGCGAAGGAAGGGGGCAGAATTGGGGAGAGGGCGAAGGAAGGGGGCAGAATTGGGAGAGGGCGAAGAAAGGGGGCAGAATTGGGGAGAGGGCGAAGGAAGGGGGGAGAATTGGGGAGAGGGCGAAGGAAGGGGGAGAGGGCGAAGGAAGGGGGAGAGGGCGAAGGAAGGGGGAGAGTTGGGGAGAGGGCGAAGGAAGGGGAGAGGCGAAGGAAGGGGGAGAGGGCGAAGGAAGGGGGACAGTTGGGGAGAGGGCGAAGGAAGGGGGAGAGTTGGGGAGAGGGCGAAGGAGGGGGGAGAGTTGGGGATGAGGGCGAAGGAAGGGGGGAGAGTTGGGGAGAGGGCGAAGGAAGGGGGCAGAGTTGGGGAGAGGGCGAAGGAAGGGGGCAGAATTGGGGAGAGGGCGAAGGAAGGGGGCAGAATTGGGGAGAGGGCGAAGGAAGGGGGAGAGGGCGAGGAAGGGGGGAGAGTTGGGGAGAGGGCGAAGGAAGGGGGGAGAATTGGGGAGAGGGCGAAGGAAGGGGGCAGAATTGGGGAGAGGGCGAAGGAAGGGGGCAGAATTGGGGAGAGGGCGAAGGAAGGGGCAGAATTGGGGAGAGGGCGAAGGAAGGGGGAGAGGGCGAAGGAAGGGGGAGTTGGGGAGAGGGCGAAGGAAGGGGGAGAGGGCGAAGGAAGGGGGAGAGGGCGAAGGAAGGGGGAGAGGGCGAAGGAAGGGGGAGAGGGCGAAGGAAGGGGGACAGTTGGGGAGAGGGCGAAGGAAGGGGGAGAGTTGGGGAGAGGGCGAGGAAGGGGGGAGAGTTGGGGAGAGGGCGAAGGAAGGGGGGAGAGTTGGGGAGAGGGCGAAGGAAGGGGGGAGAGTTGGGGAGAGGGCGAAGGAAGGGGGCAGAATTGGGGAGAGGTGAAGGAAGGGGGCAGAATTGGGGAGAGGGCGAAGGAGGGGAGAGTTGGGGAGAGGGCGAAGGAAGGGGGAGAGTTGGGGAGAGGGCGAAGGAAGGGGGAGAGGGCGAAGGAAGGGGGGAGAGTTGGGGAGAGGGCGAAGGAAGGGGGGAGAATTGGGAGAGGGCGAAGGAAGGGGGGAGAATTGGGGAGAGGGCGAAGGAAGGGGGCAGAATTGGGGAGAGGGCGAAGGAAGGGGGGAGAATTGGGGAGAGGGCGAAGAAGGGGGGAGAATAGGGGAGAGGGCGAAGGAAGGGGGCAGAATTGGGGAGAGGGGCGAAGGAAGGGGGCAGAATTGGGGAGAGGGCGAAGGAAGGGGGGAGAATTGGGGAGGAGGGCGAAGGAAGGGGGGAGAATTGGGGAGAGGGCGAAGGAAGGGGGCAGAATTGGGGAGAGGGCGAAGGAAGGGGGCAGAATTGGGGAGAGGGCGAAGGAAGGGGGCAGAATTGGGGAGAGGGCGAAGGCAAGGGGGCAGAATTGGGGAGAGGGCGAAGGAAGGGGGCAGAATTGGGGAGAGGGCGAAGGAAGGGGGCAGAATTGGGGAGAGGGCGAAGGAAGGGGGCAGAATTGGGGAGAGGGCGAAGGAAGAGGGGAGAATTGGGGAGAGGGCGAAGGAAGGGGGGAGAATTGGGGAGAGGGCGAAGGAAGGGGCAGAATTGGGGAGAGGCGAAGGAGGGGGCAGAATTGGGGAGTGGGCGAAGGAAGGGGGCAGAATTGGGGAGAGGGCGAAGGAAGGGGGCAGAATTGGGGAGAGGGCGAAGGAAGGGGGCAGAATTGGGGAGAGGGCGAAGGAAGGGGGCAGAATTGGGGAGAGGGCGAAGGAAGGGGGCAGAATTGGGGAGAGGGCGAAGGAAGGGGGCAGAATTGGGGAGAGGGCGAAGAAAGGGGGCAGAATTGGGGAGAGGGCGAAGGAAGGGGGGAGAATTGGGGAGAGGGCGAAGGAAGGGGGAGAGGGCGAAGGAAGGGGGAGAGGGCGAAGGAAGGGGAGAGTTGGGGAGAGGGCGAAGGAAGGGGGAGAGGGCGAAGGAAGGGGGAGAGGGCGCGAAGGAAGGGGAGAGGGCGAAGGAAGGGGGATCGTTGGGGAGAGGGCGAAGGAAGGGGGGAGAGTTGGGGAGAGGGCGAAGGAAGGGGGGGAGAGTTGGGGAGAGGGCGAAGGAAGGGGGGAGAGTTGGGGAGAGGGCGAAGGAAGGGGCAGAGTTGGGGAGAGGGCGAAGGAAGGGGGCAGAATTGGGGAGAGGGCGAAGGAAGGGGGCAGAATTGGGGAGAGGGCGAAGGAAGGGGGCAGAATTGGGGAGAGGGCGAAGGAAGGGGGAGAGGGCTAAGGAAGGGGGAGAGGGCGAAGGAAGGGGGGAGAGTTGGGGAGAGGGCGAAGGAAGGGGGGAGAATTGGGGAGAGGGCGAAGGAAGGGGGCAGAATTGGGGAGAGGGCGAAGGAAGGGGGCAGAATTGGGGAGAGGGCGAAGGAAGGGGGCAGAATTGGGGAGAGGGCGAAGGAAGGGGGAGAGGGCGAAGGAAGGGGGAGAGTTGGGGAGAGGGCGAAGGAAGGGGGAGAGCGCGAAGGAAGGGGGAGAGGGCGAAGGAAGGGGGAGAGGGCGAAGGAAGGGGGACAGTTGGGGAGAGGGCGAAGGAAGGGGGGAGAGTTGGGGAGAGGGCGAAGGAAGGGGGGAGAGTTGGGGAGAGGGCGAAGGAAGGGGGGAGAGTTGGGGAGAGGGCGAAGGAAGGGGGAGAGTTGGGGAGAGGGTGAAGGAAGGGGGCAGAATTGGGGAGAGGGCAAAGGAAGGGGGAGAGTTGGGGAGAGGGCGAAGGAAGGGGGAGAGTTGGGGAGAGGGCGAAGGAAGGGGGAGAGGGCGAAGGAAGGGGGAGAGGGCGAAGGAAGGGGGAGAGTTGGGGAGAGGGCGAAGGAAGGGGGGGAGAGTTGGGGAGAGGGCGAAGGAAGGGGGGAGAATTGGGGAGAGGGCGAAGGAAGGGGGCAGAATTGGGGAGAGGGCGAAGGAAGGGGGGAGAATTGGGGAGAGGGCGAAGGAAGGGGGGGAGAATAGGGGAGAGGGCGAAGGAAGGGGGCAGAATTGGGGAGAGGGCGAAGGAAGGGGACAGAATTGGGGAGAGGGCGAAGGAAGGGGGAGAATTGGGGAGAGGGCGAAGGAAGGGGGGGAGAATTGGGGAGAGGGCGAAGGAAGGGGGCAGAATTGGGGAGAGGGCGAAGGAAGGGGGCAGAATTGGGGAGAGGGCGAAGGAAGGGGGCAGAATTGGGGAGAGGGCGAAGGAAGGGGGCAGAATTGGGAGAGGGCGAAGGAAGGGGGCAGAATTGGGGAGAGGGCGAAGGAAGGGGGCAGAATTGGGGAGAGGGCGAAGGAAGGGGGCAGAATTGGGGAGAGGGCGAAGGAAGGGGGCAGAATTGGGGAGAGGGCGAAGGAAGGGGGGAGAATTGGGGAGAGGGCGAAGAAGGGGGGAGAATTGGGGAGTGGGCGAAGGAAGGGGGGGAGAATAGGGGAGAGGGCGAAGGAAGGGGGCAGAATTGGGGAGAGGGCGAAGGAAGGGGCAGAATTGGGAGAGGGCGAAGGAAGGGGGCAGAATTGGGGAGAGGGCAAAGGAAGGGGGCAGAATTGGGGAGAGGGCGAAGGAAGGGGGAGAGGGCGAAGGAAGGGGGAGAGGGCGAAGGAAGGGGGAGAGGGCGAAGGAAGGGGGAGAGGGCGAAGGAAGGGGGAGAGGGCGAAGGAAGGGGGAGAGGGCGAAGGAAGGGGAGAGGGCGAAGGAAGGGGGAGAGGGCGAAGGAAGGGGGAGAGGGCGAAGGAAGGGGAGAGGGCGAAGGAAGGGGGAGAGTTGGGGAGAGGGCGAAGGAAGGGGGGGAGAGGGCGAAGGAAGGGGGAGAGGGCGAAGGAAGGGGGAGAGGGCGAAGGAAGGGGGAGAGGGCGAAGGAAGGGGGAGAGGGCGAAGGAAGGGGGAGAGGGCGAAGGAAGGGGGAGAGGGCGAAGGAAGGGGGAGAGTTGGGGAGAGGGCGAAGGAAGGGGGAGAGTTGGGGAGTGGGCGAAGGAAGGGGGGAGAATTGGTGAGAGGGCGAAGGAAGGGGGGAGAATTGGGGAGAGGGCGAAGGAAGGGGGAGAGGGCGAAGGAAGGGGGAGAGGGCGAAGGAAGGGGAGAGGGCGAAGAAGGGGGAGAGGGCGAAGGAAGGGGGCAGAATTGGGGAGAGGGCGAAGGAAGGGGGCAGAATTGGGGAGAGGGCGAAGGAAGGGGGCAGAATTGGGGAGAGGGCGAAGGAAGGGGGCAGAATTGGGGAGAGGGCGAAGGAAGGGGGCAGAATTGGGGAGAGGGCGAAGGAAGTGGGCAGAATTGGGGAGAGGGCGAAGGAACGGGGCAGAAATTGGGGAGAGGGCGAAGGAAGGGGGCAGAATTGGGGAGAGGGCGAAGGAAGGGGGAGAGTTGGGGAGAGGGCGAAGGAAGGGGGAGAGTTGGGGAGAGGGCGAAGGAAGGGGGCAGAATTGGGGAGAGGGCGAAGGAAGGGGGCAGAATTGGGGAGAGGGCGAAGGAAGGGGGGAGAATTGGGAGAGGGCGAAGGAAGGGGGGAGAATTGGGGAGAGGGCGAAGGAAGGGGCAGAATTGGGGAGAGGGCGAAGGAAGGGGGCTGAATTGGGGAGAGGGCGAAGGAAAGGGGCAGAATTGGGGAGAGGGCGAAGGAAGGGGGCAGAATTGGGGAGAGGGCGAAGGAAGGGGGCAGAATTGGGGAGAGGGCGAAGGAAGGGGGCAGAATTGGGGAGAGGGCGAAGGAAGGGGGCAGAATTGGGGAGAGGGCGAAGAAAGGGGCAGAATTGGGGAGAGGGCGAAGGAAGTGGGGAGAATTGGGAGAGGGCGAAGGAAGTGGGGAGAATAGGGGAGAGGGCGAAGGAAGGCGAAGGAAGGGGGAGAGGGCGAAGGAAGGGGAGAGGGCGAAGGAAGGGGGAGAGGGCGAAGGAAGGGGGAGAGGGCGAAGAAGGGGGAGAGGGCGAAGGAAGGGTGAGAGTTGGGGAGAGGGCGAAGGAAGGGGGGGGAGAGTTGGGAAGAGGGCGAAGGAAGGGGGGAGAATTGGGGAGAGGGCGAAGGAAGGGGGGGAGAATTGGGGAGAGGGCGAAGGAAGGGGGCAGAATTGGGGAGAGGGCGAAGGAAGGGGGCAGAATTGGGGAGAGGGCAAAGGAAGGGGGCAGAATTGGGGAGAGGGCGAAGGAAGGGGAGAGGGCGAAGGAAGGGGGAGAAGGCGAAGGAAGGGGGAGAGGGCGAAGGAAGGGGGAGAGTTGGGGAGAGGGCGAAGGCAGGGGGAGAGGGCGAAGGAAGGGGGAGAGGGCGAAGGAAGGGGGAGAGGGCGAAGGAAGGGGGAGAGGGCGAAGGAAGGGGAGAGGGCGAAGGAAGGGGGGATAGGGCGAAGGAAGGGGGGAGAGTTGGGGAGAGGGCGAAGGAAGGGGGGAGAGTTGGCGAGAGGGCGAAGGAAGGGGGGAGAAATGGGGAGAGGGCGAAGGAAGGGGGCAGAATTGGGGAGAGGGCGAAGGAAGGGGGCAGAATTGGGGAGAGGGCGAAGGAAGGGGGCAGAATTGGGGAGAGGGCGAAGGAAGGGGGCAGAATTGGGGAGAGGGCGAAGGAAGGGGGCAGAATTGGGGAGAGGGCAAAGGAAGGGGGCAGAAATTGGGGAGAGGGCGAAGGAGGGGGCAGAATTGGGAGAGGGCGAAGGAAGGGGGCAGAATTGGGGAGAGGGCGAAGGAAGGGGGGCAGAATTGGGGAGAGGGCGAAGGAAGGGGGCAGAATTTGGGAGAGGGCGAAGGAAGGGGGAGAGTTGGGGAGAGGGCGAAGAAGGGGGAGAGTTGGGGAGAGGGCGAAGGAAGGGGGGAGAGTTGGGGAGAGGGCGAAGGAAGGGGGGAGAGTTGGGGAGAGGGCGAAGGAAGGGGGGAGAATTGGGGAGAGGCCGAAGGAAGGGGGCAGAATTGGGGAGAGGGCGAAGGAGGGGGGGAGAATTGGGGAGAGGGCGAAGGAAGGGGTGAGAATAGGGGGAGAGGGCGAAGGGAAGGGGGCAGAATTGGTGAGAGGGCGAAGGAAGGGGGCAGAATTGGGGAGAGGGCGAAGGAAGGGGGCAGAATTGGGGAGAGGGCGAAGGAAGGGGGAGAAGGCGAAGGAAGGGGGGAGTAGGCGAAGGAAGGGGGGAGAGGGCGAAGGAAGGGGGAGAGTTGCGGAGAGGGCGAAGGCAGGGGGAGAGGGCGAAGGAAGGGGGAGAGGGCGAAGGAAGGGGGAGAGGGCGAAGGAAGGGGGATAGGGCGAAGGAAGGGGGAGAGTTGGGGAGAGGGCGAAGGAAGGGGGGAGAGTTGGGGAGAGGGCGAAGGAAGGGGGGAGAATTGGGGAGAGGGCGAAGGAAGGGGGCAGAATTGGGGAGAGGGCGAAGGAAGGGGGCAGAATTGGGGAGAGGGCGAAGGAAGGGGGCAGAATTGGGGAGAGGGCGAAGGAAGGGGGCAGAATTGGGGAGAGGGCTAAGGTAGGGGGCAGAATTGGGGAGAGGGCGAAGGAAGGGGGCAGAATTGGGGAGAGGGCGAAGGAAGGGGGCAGAATTGGGGAGAGGGCGAAGGAAGGGGGCAGAATTGGGGAGAGGGCGAAGGAAGGGGGCAGAATTGGGGAGAGGGCGAAGGAAGGGGGGAGAGTTGGGGAGAGGGCGAAGGAAGGGGGAGAGTTGGGGAGAGGGCGAAGGAAGGGGGGAGAGTTGGGGAGAGGGCGAAGGAAGGGGGGAGAATTGGGGAGAGGGCGAAGGAAGGGGGCAGAATTGGGGAGAGGTTGAAGGAAGGGGGGAGAATTGGGGAGAGGGCGAAGGAAGGGGGGAGAATAGGGGAGAGGGCGAAGGAACGGGGCAGAATTGGTGAGAGGGCGAAGGAAGGGGGCAGAATTGGGGAGAGGGCGAAGGAAGGGGGCAGAATTGGGGAGAGGACGAAGGAAGGGGGGAGAATTGGGGAGAGGGCGAAGGAAGGGGGCAGAATTGGGGAGAGGGCAAAGGAAGGGGGGAGAATTGGGGAGAGGGCGAAGGAAGGGGGGAGAATTGGGGAGAGGGCGAAGGAAGGGGGGAGAATAGGGGAGAGGGCGAAGGAAGGGGGCAGAATTGGGGAGAGGGCGAAGGAAGGGGGCAGAATTGGGGAGAGAGCAAAGGAAGGGGGCAGAATTGGGGAGAGGGCGAAGGAAGGGGGGAGAATTGGGGAGAGGGCGAAGGAAGGGGGCAGAATTGGGGAGAGGGCGAAGGAAGGGGGCAGAATTGGGGAGAGAGCAAAGGAAGGGGGCAGAATTGGGGAGAGGGCGAAGGAAGGGGGGAGAATTGGGGAGAGGGCGAAGGAAGGGGGGAGAATTGGGGAGAGGGCGAAGGAAGGGGGGAGAATAGGGGAGAGGGCGAAGGAAGGGGGCAGAATTGGGGAGAGGGCGAAGGAAGGGGGCAGAATTGGGGAGAGGGCGAAGGAAGGGGGCAGAATTGGCGAGAGGTCAAAGGAAGGGGGCAGAATTGGGGAGAGGGCGAAGGAAGGGGGAGAATTGCGGAAGAGGGGCGAAGGAAGGGGGGAGAGGGCGAAGGAAGGGGAGAGGGCGAAGGAAGGGGGAAGAGGGCGAAGGAAGGGTGAGAGTTGGGCAGAGGGCGAAGGAAGGGGGTGAGTTGGGGAGAGGGCGAAGGAAGGGGGAGAGGGCGAAGGAAGGGGGAGAGTTGGGGAGAGGGCGAGGAAGGGGGAGAGTTGGGGAGAGGGCGAAGGAAGGGGGGAGAATTGGGGAGAGGGCGAAGGAAGGGGGGAGAATTGGGGAGAGGGCGAAGGAAGGGGGAGAGAGGGCGAAGGAAGGGGGAGAGGGCGAAGGAAGGGGGAGAGGGCGAAGGAAGGGGGAGAGGGTGAAGAAGGGGGGAGAATTGGGGAGAGGGCGAAGGAAGGGGGCAGAATTGGGGAGAGGGCAAAGGAAGGGGGGAGAATTGGGGAGAGGGCGAAGGAAGGGGGGAGAATTGGGGAGAGGGCGAAGGAAGGGGGGAGAATAGGGGAGAGGGCGAAGGAAGGGGGCAGAATTGGGAGAGGGCGAAGGAAGGGGGCAGAATTGGGGAGAGAGCAAAGGAAGGGGGCAGAATTGGGGAGAGGGCGAAGGAAGGGGGAGAATTGGGAGAGGGCGAAGGAAGGGGGCAGAATTGGGGAGAGGGCGAAGGAAGGGGGCAGAATTGGGGAGAGAGCAAAGGAAGGGGGCAGAATTGGGGAGAGGGCGAAGGAAGGGGGAGAATTGGGGAGAGGGCGAAGGAAGGGGGGAGAATTGGGGAGAGGGCGAAGGAAGGGGGGAGAATAGGGGAGAGGGCGAAGGAAGGGGGCAGAATTGGGGAGAGGGCGAAGGAAGGGGGCAGAATTGGGGAGAGGGCGAAGGAAGGGGGCAGAATTGGCGAGAGGTCAAAGGAAGGGGGCAGAATTGGGGAGAGGGCGAAGGAAGGGGGAGAATTGCGGAGAGGGCGAAGGAAGGGGGGAGAGGGCGAAGGAAGGGGGAGAGGGCGAAGGAAGGGGGAGAGGGCGAAGGAAGGGTGAGAGTTGGGCAGAGGGCGAAGGAAGGGGGTGAGTTGGGGAGAGGGCGAAGGAAGGGGGAGAGGGCGAAGGAAGGGGGAGAGTTGGGGAGAGGGCGAAGGAAGGGGGGAGAGTTGGGGAGAGGGCGAAGGAAGGGGGGAGAATTGGGGAGAGGGCGAAGGAAGGGGGGAGAATTGGGGAGAGGGCGAAGGAAGGGGGAGAGGGCGAAGGAAGGGGGAGAGGGCGAAGGAAGGGGGAGAGGGCGAAGGAAGGGGGAGAGGGTGAAGGAAGGGGGAGAGGGCGAAGGAAGGGGGAGAGTTGGGGAGAGGGCGAAGGAAGGGGGAGAGGGCGAAGGAAGGGGGCAGCATTGGGGAGAGGGCGAAGGAAGGGGGCAGAATTGGGGAGAGGGCGAAGGAAGGAGGCAGAATTGGGGAGAGGGCGAAGGAAGGGGGCAGAATTGGGAGAGGGCGAAGGAAGGGGGCAGAATTGGGGAGAGGGCGAAGAAGGGGGCAGAATTGGGGAGAGGGCGAAGGACGGGGGAGAATTGGGGAGAGGGCGAAGGAAGGGGCAGAATTGGGGAGAGGGCGAAGGAAGGGGGAGAGTTGGGGAGAGGGCGAAGAGGGGAGAGGGCGAAGGAAGGGGGAGAGGGCGAAGGAAGGGGGAGAGTTGGGGAGAGGGCGAAGGAAGGGGGGAGAATTGGGGAGAGGGCGAAGGAAGGGGGCAGAATTGGGGAGAGGGCGAAGGAAGGGGGCAGAATTGGGGAGAGGGCGAAGGAAGGGGGCAGAATTGGGAGAGGGCGAAGGAAGGGGGCAGAATTGGGGAGAGGGCGAAGGAAGGGGGCAGAATTGGGGAGAGGGCGAAGGAAGGGGGCAGAATTGGGGAGAGGGCGAAGGAAAGGGGCAGAATTGGGGAGAGGCGAAGGAAGGGGGCAGAATTGGGGAGAGGGCGAAGAAAGGGGCAGAATTGGGGAGAGGGCGAAGGAAGGGGGGAGAATTGGGGAGAGGGCGAAGGAAGGGGGGAGAATTGGGGAGAGGGCGAAGGAAGGGGGGAGAATTGGGGAGAGGGCGAAGGAAGGGGGGAGAATAGGGGAGAGGGCGAAGGAAGGGGGCAGAATAGGGGAGAGGGCGAAGGAAGGGGGCAGAATTGGGGAGAGGGGCGAAGGAAGGGGGCAGAATTGGGGAGAGGGCGAAGGAAGGGGTCAGAATTGGGGAGAGGGCAAAGGAAGGGGCAGAATTGGGGAGAGGGCGAAGGAAGGGGAGAATTGGGGAGAGGGCGAAGGAAGGGGGAGAATTGGGGAGAGGGCGAAGGAAGGGGGAGAGGCGAAGGAAGGGGGAGAGGGCGAAGAAGGGGGAGAGGGCGAAGGAAGGGGGCAGAATTGGGGAGAGGGCGAAGGAAGGAGGCAGAATTGGGGAGAGGGCGAAGGAAGGGGGCAGAATTGGGGAGAGGGCGAAGGAAGGGGGCAGAATTGGGGAGAGGGCGAAGGAAGGGGGCAGAATTGGGGAGAGGGCGAAGGAAGGGGGAGAATTGGGGAGAGGGCGAAGGAAGGGGGCAGAATTGGGGAGAGGGCGAAGGAAGGGGGAGAGTTGGGGAGAGGGCGAAGGAAGGGGGAGAGGGCGAAGGAAGGGGGAGAGGGCGAAGGAAGGGGGAGAGTTGGGGAGAGGGCGAAGGAAGGGGGGAGAATTGGGGAGAGGGCGAAGGAAGGGGGCAGAATTGGGGAGAGGGCGAAGGAAGGGGGCAGAATTGGGGAGAGGGCGAAGGAAGGGGGCAGAATTGGGGAGAGGGCGAAGGAAGGGGGCAGAATTGGGGAGAGGGGCGAAGGAAGGGGGCAGAATTGGGGAGAGGGCGAAGGGAAGGGGGCAGAATTGGGGAGAGGGCGAAGGAAGGGGGCAGAATTGGGGAGAGGGCGAAGGAAGGGGGCAGAATTGGGGAGAGGGCGAAGGAAGGGGCAGAATTGGGGAGAGGGCGAAGAAAGGGGGCAGAATTGGGGAGAGGGCGAAGGAAGGGGGGAGAATTGGGGAGAGGGCGAAGGAAGGGGGGAGAATTGGGGAGAGGGCGAAGGAAGGGGGGAGAATTGGGGAGAGGGCGAAGGAAGGGGGAGGAATAGGGGAGAGGGCGAAGGAAGGGGCAGAATTGGGAGAGGGCGAAGGAAGGGGGCAGAATTGGGGAGAGGGCGAAGGAAGGGGTCAGAATTGGGGAGAGGGCAAAGGAAGGGGCAGAATTGGGGAGAGGGCGAAGGAAGGGGGAGAATTGGGGATGAGGGCGAAGGAAGGGGGAGAATTGGGGAGAGGGCGAAGGAAGGGGGAGAGGGCGAAGGAAGGGGGAGAGGGCGAAGGAAGGGGGAGAGGGCAAAGGAAGGGGAGAGGGCGAAGGAAGGGGGAGAGGGCGAAGGAAGGGGGAGAGGGCAAAGGAAGGGGGAGAGGGCGAAGGAAGGGGGAGAGGGCGAAGGAAGGGGGAGAGTTGGGCAGAGGGCAAAGGAAGGGGGAGAGTTGGGGAAGAGGGCGAAGGAAGGGGGAGAGGGCGAAGGAAGGGGGAGAGGGCGAAGGAAGGGGGAGAGTTGGGGAGAGGGCGAAGGAAGGGGGGAGAATTGGGGAGAGGGCGAAGGAAGGGGGAGAATTGGGGAGAGGGTGAAGGAAGGGGGAGAATTGGGGAGAAGGCGAAGGAAGGGGGAGAGGGCGAAGGAAGGGGGAGAGGGCGAAGGAAGGGGGAGAGGGCGAAGGAAGGGGGAGAGGGCGAAGGAAGGGGGAGAGGGCGAAGGAAGGGGGAGAGTTGGGGAGAGGGCGAAGGAAGGGGGAGAGGGCGAAGGAAGGGGGAGAGTTGGGGAGAGGGCGAGGGAAGGGGGGAGAGTTGGGGAGAGGGCGAAGGAAGGGGGCAGAATTGGGGAGAGGGCGAAGGAAGGGGGGAGAATTGGGGAGAGGGCGAAGGAAGGGGGCAGAATTGGGGAGAGGGCGAAGGAAGGGGGCAGAATTGGGGAGAGGGCGAAGAAAGGGGGCAGAATTGGGAGAGGGCGAAGGAAGGGGGGAGAATTGGGAGAGGGCGAAGGAAGGGGGGAGAATTGGGGAGAGGGCGAAGGAAGGGGGGAGAATTGGGGAGAGGGCGAAGGAAGGGGGGAGAATAGGGGAGAGGGCGAAGGAAGGGGCAGAATTGGGGAGAGGGCGAAGAAGGGGGCAGAATTGGGGAGAGGGCGAAGGAAGGGGTCAGAATTGGGGAGAGGGCAAAGGAAGGGGCAGAATTGGGGAGAGGGCGAAGGAAGGGGGAGAATTGGGGAGAGGGCGAAGGAAGGGGGAGAATTGGGGAGAGGGCGAAGGAAGGGGGAGAGGGCGAAGGAAGGGGGGAGAGGGCGAAGGAAGGGGGAGAGGGCGAAGGAAGGGGGAGAGGGCAAAGGAAGGGGGAGAGGGCGAAGGAAGGGGAGAGGGCGAAGGAAGGGGAGAGTTGGGCAGAGGGCAAAGGAAGGGGGAGAGTTGGGGAGAGGGCGAAGGAAGGGGGAGAGGGCGAAGGAAGGGGGAGAGGGCGAAGGAGGGGGAGAGTTGGGGAGAGGGCGAAGGAAGGGGGGAGAATTGGGGAGAGGGCGAAGGAAGGGGGGAGAATTGGGGAGAGGGCGAAGGAAGGGGGGAGAAATTGGGGAGAAGGCGAAGGAAGGGGGAGAGGGCGAAGGAAGGGGGAGAGGGCGAAGGAAGGGGAGAGGGCGAAGGAAGGGGGAGAGTTGGGGAGAGGGCGAAGCAAGGGGGAGAGGGCGAAGGAAGGGGGAGAGGGCGAAGGAAGGGGGCAGAATTGGGGAGAGGGCTAAGGAAGGGGGCAGAATTGGGGAGAGGTCGAAGGAAGGGGGCAGAATTGGGAGAGGGCGAAGGAAGGGGGCAGAATTGGGGAGAGGGCAAAGGAAGGGGAGAGTTGGGGAGAGGGCGAAGGAAGGGGGAGAGGGCGAAGGAAGGGGGAGAGGGCGAAGGAAGGGGGAGAGTTGGGGAGAGGGCGAAGGAAGGGGGCAGAATTGGGGAGAGGGCGAAGAAAGGGGGCAGAATTGGGAGAGGGCGAAGGAGGGGGGAGAATTGGGGAGAGGGCGAAGGAAGGGGGGAGAATTGGGGAGAGGCGAAGGAAGGGGGGAGAATTGGGGAGAGGGCGAAGGAAGGGGGGAGAATTGGGGAGAGGGCGAAGGAAGGGGGCAGAATTGGGGAGAGGGCGAAGGAAGGGGGCAGAATTGGGGAGAGGGCGAAGGAAGGGGGCAGAATTGGGGAGAGGGCAAAGGAAGGGGGCAGAATTGGGGAGAGGGCGAAGGAAGGGGGAGAATTGGGGAGGAGGGCGAAGGAAGGGGGAGAGGGCGAAGGAAGGGGGAGAGGGCAAAGGAAGGGGGAGAGGGCGAAGGAAGGGGGAGAGGGCGAAGGAAGGGGGAGAGGGCGAAGGAAGGGGGAGAGGGCGAAGGAAGGGGAGAGTTGGCAGAGGGCGAAGGAAGGGCGAGAGTTGGGGAGAGGGCGAAGGAAGGGGAGAGGGCGAAGGAAGGGGGAGAGGGCGAAGGAAGGGGGAGAGTTGGGCAGAGGGCGAAGGAAGGGGGGAGAGTTGGGGAGAGAGGGCGAAGGAAGGGGGAGAGGGCGAAGCAAGGGGGGAGAGGGCGAAGAAGGGGGAGAGTTGGGGAGAGGGCGAAGGGAAGGGGGGGAGGAGTTGGGGAGAGGGCGAAGGAAGGGGCAGAATTGGGGAGAGGGCGAAGGAAGGGGGGAGAATTGGGGAGAGGGCGAAGGAAGGGGGCAGAATTGGGGAGAGGGCGAAGGAAGGGGCAGAATTGGGAGAGGGCGAAGAAAGGGGGCAGAATTGGGGAGAGGGCGAAAGGAAGGGGGAGAATTGGGGAGAGGGCGAAGGAAGGGGGGAGAATTGGGGAGAGGGCGAAGGAAGGCGGGGAGAATTGGGGAGAGGGCGAAGGAAGGGGGGGAATAGGGGAGAGGGCGAAGGAAGGGGGCAGAATTGGGGAGAGGGCGAAGGAAGGGGGCAGAATTGGGGAGAGGGCGAAGGAAGGGGTCAGAATTGGGGAGAGGGCAAAGGAAGGGGCAGAATTGGGGAGAGGGCGAAGGAAGGGGGAGAATTGGGGAGAGGGCGAAGGAAGGGGGAGAATTGGGGAGAGGGCGAAGGAAGGGGGAGAGGGCGAAGGAAGGGGGAGAGGGCGAAGGAAGGGGGAGAGGGCAAAGGAAGGGGGAGAGGGCGAAGGAAGGGGGAGAGGGCGAAGAAGGGGGAGAGTTGGGCAGAGGGCGAAGGAAGGGGGAGAGTTGGGGAGAGGGCGAAGGAAGGGGGAGAGGGCGAAGGAAGGGGGAGAGGGCGAAGGAAGGGGGAGAGTTGGGGAGAGGGCGAAGGAAGGGGGGAGAATTGGGGAGAGGGCGAAGGAAGGGGGGAGAATTGGGGAGAGGGCGAAGGAAGGGGGGAGAATTGGGGAGAGGGCGAAGGAAGGGGGGAGAGGGCGAAGGAAGGGGGAGAGGGCGAAGGAAGGGGGAGAGGGCGAAGGAAGGGGGAGAGGGCGAAGGAAGGGGGAGAGGGCGAAGGAAGGGGGAGAGTTGGGAGAGGGCGAAGGAAGGGGGAGAGGGCGAAGGAAGGGGGAGAGGGCGAAGGAAGGGGGCAGAATTGGGGAGAGGGCGAAGGAAGGGGGCAGAATTGGGGAGAGGGCGAAGGAAGGGGGCAGAATTGGGGAGAGGGCGAAGGAAGGGGGCAGAATTGGGGAGAGGGCAAAGGAAGGGGGAGAGTTGGGGAGAGGGCGAAGGAAGGGGGAGAGGGCGAAGGAAGGGGGAGAGGGCGAAGGAAGGGGGAGAGGGCGAAGGAAGGGGGAGAGTTGGGGGAGAGGGCGAAG
Organism: Heptranchias perlo; assembly: GCF_035084215.1. Lineage (NCBI taxonomy): Eukaryota > Metazoa > Chordata > Chondrichthyes > Hexanchiformes > Hexanchidae > Heptranchias > Heptranchias perlo. Next base: position 18,540,397 of record NC_090364.1, on the reverse strand, counting down.
GAAGGGGCAGAATTGGGGATGAGGGCGAAGAAAGGGGGCAGAATTGGGGAGAGGGCGAAGGAAGGGGGAGAGAATTGGGGAGAGGGCGAAGGAAGGGGGGAGAATTGGGGAGAGGGCGAAGGAAGGGGGGAGAATTGGGGAGAGGGCGAAGGAAGGGGGGAGAATAGGGGAGAGGGCGAAGGAAGGGGGCAGAATTGGGGAGAGGGCGAAGGAAGGGGGCAGAATTGGGGAGAGGGCGAAGGAAGGGGGCAGAATTGGGGATGAGGGCGAAGGAAGGGGGCAGAATTGGGGAGAGGGCAAAGGAAGGGGGCAGAATTGGGGAGAGGGCGAAGGAAGGGGGAGAATTGGGGAGAGGGCGAAGGAAGGGGGAGAGGGCGAAGGAAGGGGGAGAGGGCAAAGGAAGGGGGAGAGGGCAAAGGAAGGGGGAGAGGGCGAAGGAAGGGGGAGAGGGCGAAGGAAGGGGGAGAGGGCGAAGGAAGGGGGAGAGTTGAGCAGAGGGCGAAGGAAGGGGGAGAGTTGGGGAGAGGGCGAAGGAAGGGGGAGAGGGCGAAGGAAGGGGGAGAGTTGGGAGAGGGCGAAGGAAGGGGGGAGAGGTTGGGGAGAGGCGAAGGAAGGGGGGAGAATTGGGGAGAGGGCGAAGGAAGGGGGGAGAATTGGGGAGAGGGCGAAGGAAGGGGGGAGAATTGGGGAGAGGGCGAAGGAAGGGGGGAGAATTGGGGAGAGGGCGAAGGAAGGGGGAGAGGGCGAAGGAAGGGGGGAGAGGGCGAAGGAAGGGGGAGAGGGCGAAGGAAGGGGGAGAGTTGGGGAGAGGGCGAAGGAAGGGGGAGAGGGCGAAGGAAGGGGGAGAGGGCTAAGGAAGGGGGCAGAATTGGGGAGAGGGCGAAGGAAGGGGGCAGAATTGGGAGAGGGCGAAGGAAGGGGGCAGAATTGGGGAGAGGGCGAAGGAAGGGGGCAGAATTGGGAGAGGGCAAAGGAAGGGGGCAGAATTGGGGAGAGGGCGAAGGAAGGGGGCAGAATTGGGGGAGAGGGCGAAGGAAGGGGGGGAGTTGGGGAGAGGGCGAAGGAAGGGGGAGAGTTGGGGAGAGGGCGAAGGAAGGGGGAGAGGGCGAAGGAAGGGGGAGAGGGCGAAGGAAGGGGGAGAGTTGGGGAGAGGGCGAAGGAAGGGGGGGAGAGTTGGGGAGAGGGCGAAGGAAGGGGGAGAGTTGGGGAGAGGGCGAAGGAAGGGGGGAGAATTGGGGAGAGGGCGAAGGAAGGGGGGAGAATTGGGGAGAGGGCGAAGGAAGGGGGCAGAATTGGGGAGAGGGCGAAGGAAGGGGTCAGAATTGGGGAGAGGGCGAAGGAAGGGGCAGAATTGGGGAGAGGGCGAAGGAAGGGGGAGAATTGGGGAGAGGGCGAAGGAAGGGGGAGAATTGGGGAGAGGGCGAAGGAAGGGGGAGAGGGCGAAGGAAGGGGGAGAGGGCGAAGGAAGGGGGAGAGGGCAAAGGAAGGGGGAGAGGACGAAGGAAGGGGGAGAGGGCGAAGGAAGGGGGAGAGTTGGGCAGAGGGCGAAGGAAGGGGGGAGAATAGGGGAGAGGGCGAAGGAAGGGGGCAGAATTGGGGAGAGGGCGAAGGAAGGGGGCAGAATTGGGGAGAGGGCGAAGGAAGGGGTCAGAATTGGGGAGAGGGCAAAGGAAGGGGCAGAATTGGGGAGAGGGCGAAGGAAGGGGGAGAATTGGGGAGAGGGCGAAGGAAGGGGGAGAATTGGGGAGAGGGTGAAGGAAGGGGGAGAGGGCGAAGGAAGGGGGAGAGGGCGAAGGAAGGGGGAGAGGGCGAAGGAAGGGGGAGAGGGCAAAGAAAGGGGGGAGAGGGCGAAGGAAGGGGGAGAGGGCGAAGGAAGGGGGAGAGTTGGGCAGAGGGCGAAGGAAGGGGAGAGTTGGGGAGAGGGCGAAGGAAGGGGTCAGAATTGGGGAGAGGGCAAAGGAAGGGGCAGAATTGGGGAGAGGGCGAAGGAAGGGGGAGAATTGGGGAGAGGGCGAAGGAAGGGGGAGAATTGGGGAGAGGGCGAAGGAAGGGGGAGAGGGCGAAGGAAGGGGGAGAGGGCGAAGGAAGGGGGAGAGGGCAAAGGAAGGGGGAGAGGGCGAAGGGAAGGGGGAGAGGGCGAAGGAAGGGGGAGAGTTGGGCAGAGGGCGAAGGAAGGGGGAGAGTTGGGGAGAGGGCGAAGGAAGGGGGAGAGGGCGAAGGAAGGGGGAGATGGGCGAAGGAAGGGGGGAGAGTTGGGGAGAGGGCGAAGGAAGGGGGGAGAATTGGGGAGAGGGCGAAGGAAGGGGGGAGAATTGGGGAGAGGGCGAAGGAAGGGGGGAGAATTGGGGAGAAGGCGAAGGAAGGGGGAGAGGGCGAAGGAAGGGGGAGAGGGCGAAGGAAGGGGGGAGAGGGCGAAGGAAGGGGGAGAGGGCGAAGGAAGGGGGAGAGGGCGAAGGAAGGGGGAGAGTTGGGGAGAGGGCGAAGGAAGGGGGAGAGGGCGAAGGAAGGGGGAGAGGGCGAAGGAAGGGGGCAGAATTGGGGAGAGGGCTAAGGAAGGGGGCAGAATTGGGGAGAGGGTCGAAGGAAGGGGGCAGAATTGGGGAGAGGGCGAAGGAAGGGGGCAGAATTGGGGAGAGGGCAAAGGAAGGGGGAGAGTTGGGGAGAGGGCGAAGGAAGGGGGAGAGGGCGAAGGAAGGGGGAGAGGGCGAAGGAAGGGGGGAGAGTTGGGGAGAGGGTGAAGGAAGGGGGGCAGAATTGGGGAGAGGGCGAAGAAAGGGGGCAGAATTGGGGAGAGGGCGAAGGAAGGGGGGAGAATTGGGGAGAGGGCGAAGGCGAAGGAGGGGGGAGAATTGGGGAGAGGGCGAAGGAAGGGGGGAGAATTGGGGAGAGGGCGAAGGAAGGGGGGAGAATAGGGGAGAGGGCGAAGGAAGGGGGCAGAATTGGGGAGAGGCGAAGGAAGGGGGCAGAATTGGGGGAGAGGGCGAAGGAAGGGGGCAGAATTGGGGAGAGGGCAAAGGAAGGGGGCAGAATTGGGGAGAGGGCAAAGGAAGGGGGCAGAATTGGGGAAGAGGGCGAAGGAAGGGGGAGAATTGGGGAGAGGGCGAAGGAAGGGGGGAGAGGGCGAAGGAAGGGGGAGAGGGCAAAGGAAGGGGGAGAGGGCGAAGAAGGGGGAGAGGGCGAAGGAAGGGGGAGAGTTGGGCAGAGGGCGAAGGAAGGGGGAGAGTTGGGGAGAGGGCGAAGGAAGGGGGAGAGGGCGAAGGAAGGGGGAGAGTTGGGTGAGAGGGCGAAGGAAGGGGGGAGAGTTGGGGAGAGGGCGAAGGAAGGGGGGAGAATTGGGGAGAGGGGCGAAGGAAGGGGGGAGAATTGGGGAGAGGGCGAAGGAAGGGGGCAGAATTGGGGAGAGGGCAAAGGAAGGGGGAGAGTTGGGGAGAGGGCGAAGGAAGGGGGCAGAATTGGGGATGAGGGCGAAGGAAGGGGGCAGAATTGGGGAGAGGGCAAAGGAAGGGGGAGAGTTGGGGAGAGGGCGAAGGAAGGGGGAGAGGGCGAAGGAAGGGGGAGAGGGCGAAGGAAGGGGGAGAGTTGGGGAGAGAGGTGAAGGAAGGGGGCAGAATTGGGGAGAGGGCGAAGAAACGGGGGCAGAATTGGGGAGAGGGCCGAAGGAAGGGGGGAGAATTGGGGAGAGGGCGAAGGAAGGGGGGAGAATTGGGGAGAGGGCGAAGGAAGGGGGGAGAATTGGGGAGAGGGCGAAGGAAGGGGGGAGAATAGGGGAGAGGGCGAAGGAAGGGGGCAGAATTGGGGAGAGGGCGAAGGAAGGGGGCAGAATTGGGGAGAGGGCGAAGGAAGGGGGCAGAATTGGGGAGAGGGCAAAGGAAGGGGGCAGAATTGGGGGAGAGGGCAAAGGAAGGGGGCAGAATTGGGGAGAGGGCGAAGGAAGGGGGAGAATTGGGGAGAGGGCGAAGGAAGGGGGAGACGGCGAAGGAAGGGGGAGAGGGCAAAGGAAGGGGGAGAGGGCGAAGGAAGGGGGAGAGGGCGAAGGAAGGGGGAGAGTTTGGCAGAGGGCGAAGGAAGGGGGAGAGTTGGGGAGAGGGCGAAGGAAGGGGGAGAGGGCGAAGGAAGGGGGGAGAGGGCGAAGGAAGGGGGAGAGTTGGGGAGAGGGCGAAGGAAGGGGGGGAGAGTTGGGGAGAGGGCGAAGGAAGGGGGGAGAATTGGGGAGAGGGCGAAGGAAGGGGGAGAATTGGGGAGAGGACGAAGGAAGGGGGAGAGGGCGAAGGAAGGGGAGAGGGCGAAGGAAGAGGGAGAGGGCGAAGGAAGGGGAGGGAGAGGGCGAAGGAAGGCGGAGAGTTGGGCAGAGGGCGAAGGAAGGGGGAGAGTTGGGGAGGGGGCGAAGGAAGGGGGAGAGGGCGAAGGAAGGGGGAGAGTTGGGGAGAGGGCGAAGGAAGGGGGAGAGTTGGGGAGAGGGCGAAGGAAGGGGGTAGAATTGGGGGAGAGGGCGAAGGAAGGGGGCAGAATTGGGAGAGGGCGAAGGAAGGGGGCAGAATTGGGGAGAGGGCGAAGGAAGGGGGCAGAATTGGGGAGAGGGCGAAGGAAGGGGGGAGAATGGTGGAGAGGGCGAAGGAAGGGGGCAGAATTGGGGAGAGGGCGAAGGAAGGGGGCAGAATTGGGGAGAGGGCGAAGGAAGGGGGCAGAATTGGGGAGAGGGCGAAGGAAGGGGGCAGAATTGGGGAGAGGGCAAAGGAAGGGGGCAGAATTGGGGAGAGGGCGAAGGAAGGGGGAGAGGGCGAAGGAAGGGGGAGAGGGCGAAGGAAGGGGGAGAGGGCGAAGGAAGGGGGAGAGGGCGAAGGAAGGGGGAGAGGGCGAAGGAAGGGGTAGAGGGCGAAGGAAGGGGTAGAGGGCGAAGGAAGGGGGAGAGGGCGAAGGAAGGGGGAGAGGGCGAAGGAAGGGGGAGAGTTGGGGAGAGGGCGAAGGAAGGGGGAGAGGGCGAAGGAAGGGGGAGAGTTGGGGAGAGGGCGAAGGAAGGGGGGAGAGTTGGGGAGAGGGCGAAGGAAGGGGGGAGAATTGGGGAGAGGGCGAAGGAAGGGGGGAGAATTGGGGAGAGGGCGAAGGAAGGGGGCAGAATTGGGGAGAGGGCGAAGGAAGGGGGCAGAATTGGGGAGAGGGCGAAGGAAGGGGGGAGAATTGGGGAGAGGGCGAAGGAGGGGGGGAGAATTGGGGAGAGGGCGAAGGAAGGGGGAGAGTTGGGGAGAGGGCGAAGGAAGGGGGAGAGGGCGAAGGAAGGGGGAGAGGGCGAAGGAAGTGGGAGAGTTGGGGAGAGGGCGAAGGAAGGGGGGAGAGTTGGGGAGAGGGCGAAGGAAGGGGGGAGAATTGGGGAGAGGGCGAAGGAAGGGGGCAGAATTGGGGAGAGGGCGAAGGAAGGGGGGCGAATTAGAGAGAGGGCGAAGGAAGGGGGGAGAATTGGGGAGAGGGCGAAGGAAGGGGTGAGAATTGGGGAGAGGGCAAAGGAAGGGGGGAGAATAGGTGGAAGGAAGGGGGAGAATGTGGAGTGGTGAGGTGGAAGGAAGGGGGAGAATGTGGAGTGGTGAGGTGGAAGGAAGGGGGAGAATGTGGAGTGGCGAGGTGGAAGGAAGGGGACGGGAGAGGAGAGAGGCGTGGGAGGGGATAGGTGGTGGAAAGAGAGAGAGAATGGGGAATGGAGAGGGGGGAAGGAAGGAAGGGAAGGAGAATGGGGAGTGAGGGGGTAGAATGGGACCGGAGGGAGAGGGGGAAGCGGAGAATGGGGAATGGAGACGGGGGAAGGGAAGGAGAATGGGGAGTGGAGGGAGAGGGGGAAGGGGAGAATGGGAAGTGGCGAGTGGGATTGTTGTGGGGAGAATGGGGAGTGGAGAGGGGGAAGGAAGGGGGGGAGAATGGGGAGTGGAGAGGGGGGTGAATGGGGAGTGAATGGGGAGTGGAGGGAAAGGAGAAGGAACATAAGAAATAGGAGCAGGAGCAGGAGTCGGCCATCCGGCCCCTCGAGCCTGTTCCGCCATTCAATCAGATCATGGTTGATCTTCTACCTCAACGCCATTTTCCTGCACTATTCCCATATCCCTCGATGCCTCTAATATCTAGAAATCTATCGATCTCTGTTTTGCATGTACTCAATGATTGAGCCTCCACAGCCCTCTGGGGTAGAGAATTCCAAAGATTCACCACCCTCTGAGTGAAGAAATTTCTCCTCCTCTCAGTCCTAAATGGCCCACCCCTTATTCTGAGACTGTGACCCCTAGTCCTAGACTCCCCAGCCAGGGGAAACATCCTCCCTGCATCTACTCTGTCGAGCCCTGTAAGAATTTTGTATGTTTCAATGAGGTCACCTCTCATTCTTCTAAACTCTAGAGAATACTCAATCTCTCCTCATACGACAATCCAGCTATCCCAGGAATCAGTCTGGTGAACCTTTGTTGCACTCCCTCTATGGCAAGTATATCCTCTCTCAGTTAAAGAGACCAAAATTGTACACAATACTCCAGGTGTGGCCTCACCAAGGCCCTATATAATTACAGAGTCGTACAACACCAGGTTATAGTCCAACAGCTTTATTTTAAATCACAAGCTTTCGGAGCTTAGCTCCTTCATCAGGTGAGTGAAGAAGGGTTTCCATAAAAGTATCGCATATATAGTCAGAGAACAATGTCTGGTGATTACAGATAATCTTTCCAACTGCCCGTTATCACCCCTCGGCAGAGAGATAATTACAGCAATCAAAGGAGTGGATGGTGTTCAGACAGGTTTCGTCTGGGACACCTTACATTCAAGAATACTGAATCCACACGGGGTCAGATAACAAAGACAGAGAGAGAGAGAGGAACCCGAAAGGCAGAGAGAGAGAGAGAATGACCCGTTGTATTAAAAACAGATAACTTTTTTTCTCTGGTGGGGTTACATGTAGCGTGACATGAACCCAAGATCCCGGTTGAGGCCGTCCACATGGGTGCGGAACTTGGCTATCAATTTCTGCTCGACGATTTTGCGTTGTCGTGTGTCTCGAAGGCCGCCTTGGAGTATGCTTACCCGAAGATCAGAGGCTGAATGTCCTTGACTGCTGAAGTGTTCCCCGACTGGGAGGGAACCCTCCTGTCAGGCGATTGTTGTGCGGTGTCCGTTTATCCGTTGTCGCAGTGTCTGCATGGTCTCGCCAATGTACCATGCTCCGGGGCATCCTTTCCTGCAACGTTGGCCAAGTCACAGGAGTATGAGCCATGTACCTGGTGGGTGGTGTCCTCTCGTGTGATAGTGGTATCTGTGTCGATGATCTGGCATGTCTTGCAGAGGTTGCCGTGGCAGGGTTGTGTGGTGTCGTGGACGCTGTTCTCCTGAAAGCTGGGTAATTTGCTGCGAACGATGGTCTGTTTGAGGTTAGGTGGCTGTTTGAAGGCGAGTAGTGGAGGCATGGGGATGGCCTTAGCGAGGTGTTCGTCGTCATCGATGACATGTTGAAGGCTGCGGAGAACATGGCGCAGTTTCTCCGCTCCGGGGAAGTACTGGACGACGAAGTGTACTCTGTTGGTTGTGTCCCGTGTTAGTCTTCTGAGGAGGTCTATGCGATTTTTCGCTGTGGCCCGTCGGAACTGTCGATCGACGAGTCGGGCGTCATATCCCGTTCTTACGAGGGCGTCTTTCAGCGTCTGTAGGTGTCCATCGCGTTCCTCCTCGTCTGAGCAGATCCTGTGTATTCGCAGGGCATATCCATAGGGGATGGCCTCTTTGACGTGGTTAGGGTGGAAGCTGGAAAAGTGGAGCATTGTGAGGTTGTCCGTGGGCTTGCTGTAGAGAGAGGTGCTGAGGTGCCCGTCTTTGATGGAGATTCGTGTGTCCAAGAATGAGACTGATTCTGAGGAGTCGTCCATGGTGAGTTTGATGGTGGGATGGAACTTGTCGATGTTATCGTGTAGTCTCTTCAGTGATTCTTCACCATGGGTCCATAGGAAGAAAATGTCGTCGATGTATCTGGTGCATCGTGTTGGTTGGAGGTCCTGTGCAGTAAAGAAGTCGTGCTCGAACTTGTGCATGAAAATGTTGGCGTATTGGGGTGCGACCTAACCTCAAACAGACCATTACCCAGCTTTCAGGAGAACAGTGTCCACGACACCACACAACCCTGCCACGGCAACCTCTGCAAGACATGCCAGATCATTGACACAGATACCACCATCACACGAGAGGACACCACCCACCAGGTACATGGCTCATACTCCTGTGACTCGGCCAACGTTGTCTACCTCATACGTTGCAGGAAAGGATGCCCCGGAGCATGGTACATTGGCGAGACCATGCAGACACTGCGACAACGGATGAATGGACACCACACAACAATCGCCAGACAGGAGGGTTCCCTCCCAGTCGGGGAACACTTCAGCAGTCGAGGACATTCAGCCTCCGATCTTCGGGTAAGCGTTCTCCAAGGCGGCCTTCGAGACACACGACAACGCAAAATCGTCGAGCAGAAATTGATAGCCAAGTTCCGCACCCATGAGGACGGCCTCAACCGGGATCTTGGGTTCATGTCACACTACATGTAACCCCACCAGCGAAAAAAAGTTATCTGTTTTTAATACAACGGGTCATTCTCTCTCTCTCTCTCTCTGCCTTTCGGGTTCCTCTCTCTCTCTCTCTCTCTCTGTCTTTGTTATCTGACCCCGTGTGGATTCAGTATTCTTGAATGTAAGGTGTCCCAGACTAAACCTGTCTGAACACCATCCACTCCTTTGATTGCTGTGATTATCTCTCTGCCGAGGGGTGATAACGGGCAGTTGGAAAGATTATCTGTAATCACCAGACATTGTTCTCTGACTATATATGCGATGCTTTTATGGAAACCCTTCTTCACTCACCTGACGAAGGAGCTAAGCTCCGAAAGCTTGTGATTTAAAATAAAGCTGTTGGACTATAACCTGGTGTTGTACGACTCTGTAATTATATAGGGCCTTGGTGAGGCCGCACCTGGAGTATTGTGTACAATTTTGGTATCTTTAACCTGGTGTTGTACGACTCTGTACATTTGTCCACCCCAGTCCATCACCGGCATCTCCACATCATGCCTATATAATTGCAGTAAGACATCTTTACTCCTGTACTCAAATCCTCTTGAAATAAAGGCCAACATACCATTTGCCTTCCTAATTGCTTGCTGCACCTGCATGTTAGCTTTCAGTGACTCATGTACAAGGACACCCGGGTCCCTTTGAACATCAACATTTTCCAATCTCTCACCATTTAAAAAATACTCTGCATTTCTGCTTTTCCAACCAAAATGGATAACTTCATATTTTTCCACATTATATTCCATCTGCCATGTTCTTGCCCATGTCTATATCCCCATGAAGCCTCTTTGCATCCTCCTCACAACTCACATTCCCACCTAGTTTTGTGTTATCAGGAAACTTGGAAATATTACATTTGGTCCCCTCATCCAAATCGTTGATATAGATTGTGAATAGCTGGGGCCCAAGCACCGATCCCTGCGGTACCCCACTAGTCACAGTCTGCCAACCTGAAAAAGACCCGTTTATTCCTACTCTCTGTTTCCTGCCTGTTAACCAATTCTCAATCCGTGCCAGTATATTACCCCCAATTCCACGTGCTGTAACTTTGTTCACCAATCTCCTGTGTGGGATCTTATTGAAAGCCTTCTGAAAATCCAAATGCACCACATCCCACTGGTTCCCCCTTATCTATTCTACTAGTTACATCCTCAAAGAACTCCAAAAGGTTTGTCAAACATGATTTCCCTTTCATAAATCCATGTTGACTCTGCCAAATCCTATTATTATTTTCTAAGTGTCCTGTTATCACATCCTTTATAATAGATTCTAGCATTTTCCCTACTACTGATGTCAGGCTAACAGGTCTGTAGTTCCCTGTTTTCTCTCTCCCTCCTTTCTTAATTAGTGGGGTTACATTTGCTACCCTCTCTGCAGGAACCATTCCAGAATCTATAGAATTTTGGAAGAAGGTAACCAATGCATCCACTATATAGCCACTTCTTTCAAAACCCTGGGATGTAGATTATCAGGTCCTTGCGATTTATCGACTCTGAGTCCCATTAATTTTTCTAGATCTATTTTTTTACTAATACTAATTTCTTTCAGTACCTCATTCTCACCAGACCCTTGGTTCTCTGGTATTTCTGGGAGGTTTTTTGTGTTTTCTTCCATGAAGACAGACTCAGAGTATTTGTTTAATTTCTCTGTCATTTCCTTATTCCCCATTATAAATTCTCGCGTCCCTTTCTGTAAGGGATCCACATTTGCCTTCGCCAGTTTTAAGGGGGGAGAATGGGGAATGGAGAGGGGTGAAAGGAAGGAAGGAAGGGAGGGGGAATGGAGGGGGAAAGGAAGGAAGGGAGGGAGAATGGGGAATGGAGAGGGGGGAAAGGAAGGAAGGGAGAATGGGAGAAGGGGGAATGGAGGGGGGAAAGGAAGGGAGGAGGAATGGAGAAAGGAAGGAAGGGAGGGAGAATGGCGGAATGGAGAGGGGGGAAAGGAAGGAAGGAAGGGAGAATGGGGAAAGGAAGGAAGGGATGGGGAATGGAGAGGGGGGAAAGGAAGGAAGGAAGGGAGAATGGGGAAAGGAAGGAAGGGAGGGAGAATGGGAATGGAGAGGGGGGAAAGGAAGGAAGGAAGGGAGGGAGAATGGGGAATGGAGAGGGGGGAAAGGAAGAAAGGGAGGGAGAATGGGGAATGGAGAGGGGGGAAAGGAAGAAAGGGAGGGAGAATGGGGAATGGAGAGGGGGGAAAGGAAGAAAGGGAGGGAGAATGGGGAATGGAGAGGGGGGAAAGGAAGAAAGGGAGGGAGAATGGGGAATGGAGAGGGGGGAAAGGAAGGAAGGGAGGGAGAATGGGGAATGGAGAGGGGGGAAAGGAAGGAAGGGAGGGAGAATGGGGAATGGAGAGGGGGGGAAAGGAAGGAAGGAAGGGAGGGAGAATGGGGAATGGAGAGGGTGGAGAATGGAGAATGGGGAAAGGAAGGAAGGGAGGGAGAATGGGGAATGGAGAGGGGGGCAGGAAGGAAGGGAGGGAGGGAGAATGGGGAATGGAGAGGGGGAAAGGAAGGAAGGGAGGGAGAATGGGGAATGGAGAGGGGAAAGGAAAGAAGGGAGGGAGTATGGGGAATGGAGAGGGGGGAGAATGGGGAATGGAGGAAGAGGGGACTAAGGGGGAGAATGAGAAGTGGCAACTGGGAAGGATGTGGGGAGAATGGGGAGAGGAGAGGGGGAAGGAAGGGGGAATGGAAAGGTGGGAAGGGAGGGAGAATGGGGAGTGAATGGAGAGGGGACAGAAGGGGGAGAATGAGAAGTGGCGAGTGTGAAGGATGTGGGGAGAATGGGGAGAGGGGGAAGGAAGGGGGAGAATGGGGAGAGGGGGAAGGAAGGGGGAGAATGGGGAGAGGGGGAAGGAAGGGGGAGAATGGGGAGAGGGGGAAGGAAGAGGGAGAATGGGGAATGGAAAGGGGGGAAGGAAGGGAGGGAGAATGGGGAGTGGAGGGGGAGAATGGGGAATGGAGAGGGGGAGAAGGAAGGTAGAGGGGGAAGGAACAGGGGAGAATGGGGAATGGAGAGGGGGAGAAGGAAGGTAGAGGGGGAAGGAACAGGGGAGAATGGGGAGTGGAGAGGGGGGAAGGAAGGGAGGGTGAATGGAGAAGGGAGAGAGAATGGGGAAGAATGGGGATGGAAGGTGAGGGGGGAAGAATGGGGATGGAAGGTGAGGGGGGAAGAATGGGGAGTGGAGGTTGAGAGGAAGGAAGAATGGGGAGTGGAGGTTGAGAGGAAGGAAGGAGGAGAATGGGGATTGGAGCGAGAGGGCAAGGAAGGTGGAGAATCGGGATGGGGAAGGAAGGAGGGAGAGTGGGGATTGGAGAGGGGGAGAGTGGGGATTGGAGAGGGGGAGAGTGGGGATTGGAGGGGGATGGAAAGGGGAGAATGGGGAATGTTGAGGGGGAAGGGTGAGGGGAGAGGGAGGGAGAATGGTGAGGGGAGAGTGGAGAGGGGGAGGGAGGGAGAATGGTGAGGGGAGAGTGGGGAGGGGGAGGGAGGGAGAATGGTGAGGGGAGAGTGGGGAGGGGGGGGAGGGAGGGAGAATGGTGAGGGGAGAGTGGAGAGGGGGAGGGAGGGAGAATGGTGAGGGGAGAGTGGGGAGGGGGAAGGAGGGAGAATGGTGAGGGGAGAGTGGGGAGGGGGAGGGAGGGAGAATGGTGAGGGGAGAGTGGGGAGGGGGAGGGAGGGAGAATGGTGAGGGGAGAGTGGGGAGGGGGGGGAGGGAGGGAGAATGGTGAGGGGAGAGTGGGGAGGGAGGGAGAATGGTGAGGGGAGAGTGGGGAGGGGGAGGGAGGGAGAATGGTGAGGGGAGAGTGGGGAGGGGGAGGGAGGGAGAATGGTGAGGGGAGAGTGGGGAGGGGGGGGAGGGAGGGAGAATGGTGAGGGGAGAGTGGGGAGGGAGGGAGAATGGTGAGGGGAGAGTGGGGAGGGGGAGGGAGGGAGAATGGGGAGGGAGGGAGAATGGTGATGGGAGAGTGGGGAGAGGGAGGGGGAGGGAGGGAGAATGGTGAGGGGAGAGTGGGGAGAGGGAGGGGGAGGGAGGGAGAATGGTGAGGGGAGAGTGGGGAGGGGGAGGGAGGGAGAATGGAGAGGGGAGGGGGAGGGAGGGAGAATGGTGAGGGGAGAGTGGGGGGGGGGAGGGAGGGAGAATGGTGAGGGGAGAGTGGGGAGGGGGAGGGAGGGAGAATGGTGAGGGGAGAGTGGGGAGGGGGAGGGAGGGAGAATGGTGAGGGGAGAGTGGGGAGGGGGAGGGAGGGAGAATGGGGAGGGGGACGGAGGGAGAATGGTGAGGGGAGAATGGGGAGGGGGACGGAGGGAGAATGGTGAGGGGAGAATGGGGAGGGGGAGGGAGGGAGAATGGGGAGGGGGAGGGAGGGAGAATGGGGAGGGGGAGGGAGGGAGAATGGTGAGGGGAGAAGGGGAGGGAGAATGGTGAGGGGAGAGAGGGAGAGGGGGAGGGAGAATGGTGAGGGGAGAGGGGGAGAGGGGGAGGGAGAATGGTGAGGGGAGAGGGGGAGAATGGTGAGGGGTGAGGGGGAGGGGGAAGGAATGCGGGAAGGAATGGAGGGAGAATAGGGAAAGGGGGAGTAGGGAGGGGGAAGGAAGGTGGACAATGGGAAGTGGTGAGGGGAAAGCAAGGGGAGGGGAGAATGGAGAGGGGGTACAATGGGGAGCGGAGAGGGGGTAGAATGGGGAGCGGAGATGGAGGAGAATGGTGATCGGAGAAGGGGGGAGAATGGGGATCGGAGAAGGGGGGAGAATGGGGATCGGAGAAGGGGGGAGAATGGGGATCGGAGAAGGGGGGAGAATGGGGATCGGAGAAGGGGGGAGAATGGGGATCGGAGAAGGGGGGAGAATGGGGATCGGAGAAGGGGGGAGAATGGGGATCGGAGAAGGGGGGAGAATGGGGATCGGAGAAGGGGGGAGAATGGGGATCGGAGAAGGGGGGAGAATGGGGATCGGAGAAGGGGGGAGAATGGAGAGCGCAGAGGGGCGAGAATGGAGAGGGGAAAGGGGAAGAAGAGAATGGGGAAGGGGGGACTGGGGAGTGGTGAGGGGAAGCAAGGGGGAGGGGAGAATGGGGGGTGGAGAGCGGGAGAAGGAAGATGGGGGAGAGGTGGAAGGAACAGGGGAGAATGGGGTGTGGAGAGGGGGGAAGGAAGGGAGGCAGAATGGGGAATGGAGGGGGGGAAGGAAGGGAGGCAGAATGGCGAATGGAGAGGGGGGAAGGAAGGGAGGCGGAATGGAGAGGGGGGAAGGAAGGGAGGCAGAATGGGGAATGGAGAGGGGGGAAGGGAGGGAGAATGAGGACTGAAGAGGGGGGTGGAAGGGGAGAGGGGGAAGGAATGGGGGAAGAGAGGGGTAGGGAATGGGGAAAGGGGGAGTAGAGAGGGGGAAGGAAGGTGGAGAATCAGGAGGGTAGAGGGGGAAGGAATGAGGGGGGAGACTGGGGAGTGGAGAGGGGGAAGAATGGGGAGTGGAGGGAGAGGGAGAGGGGGAAGGAATGGGGAGAATGGGTAGTGGAGGGAGAGGGGGAAGGAAGGGGGTGAATGGGTAGTGGAGGGAGAGGGGGAAGGAAGGGGGAGAATGGGTAGTAGAGGGAGAGGTGAAGGAAGGGGGAGAATGGGGAGTGGAGGGAGAGGGGAAGGGAGGTGGAGAATGGGGAGTGGAGGGAGCGGGGAAGGAAGGGGGAGAATGGGGGGTGGAGGGAGCGGGGAAGGAAGGGGGAGAATGGGGAGTGGAGGGAGAGGGGAAGGAAGGGGGAGAATGGGGGGTGGAGGGAGCGGGGAAGGAAGGGGGAGAATGGGGGGTGGAGGGAGCGGGGAAGGAAGGGGGAGAATGGGGGGTGGAGGGAGCGGGGAAGGAAGGGGGAGAATGGGGGGTGGAGGGAGCGGGGAAGGAAGGGGGAGAATGGGGGGTGGAGGGAGCGGGGAAGGAAGGGGGAGAATGGGGAGTGGAGGGAGAGGGGGAAGGAAGGGGGTGAATGGGTAGTGGAGGGAGAGGGGGAAGGAAGGGGGAGAATGGGTAGTAGAGGGAGAGGGGAAGGGAGGTGGAGAATGGGGAGTGGAGGGAGCGGGGAAGGAAGGGGGAGAATGGGGGGTGGAGGGAGCGGGGAAGGAAGGGGGAGAATGGGGGGTGGAGGGAGCGGGGAAGGAAGGGGGAGAATGGGGGGTGGAGGGAGCGGGGAAGGAAGGGGGAGAATGGGGGGTGGAGGGAGCGGGGAAGGAAGGGGGAGAATGGGGAGTGGAGGGAGGGGGAAGGAAGGGGGAGAATGGGGAGTGGAGGGAGAGGGGAAGGAAGGGGGAGAATGGGGAGTGGAAGGAGAGTGGAAGGAAGGGGGAGAATGGGGAGTGGAAGGAGAGGGGCAGGAAGGGGGAGAATGGGGAGTGGAGGGAGAGGGGGAAGGAAGGTGGAGAATGGGGAGTGGAGGGAGAGGGGAAGGAAAGGGGAGAATGGGGAGTGGAGGGAGCGGGGAAGGAAGGGGGAGAATGGGGAGTGGAGGGAGAGGGGAAGGAAGGGGGAGAATGGGGGGTGGAGGGAGCGGGGAAGGAAGGGGGAGAATGGGGAGTGGAGGGAGAGGGGAAGGAAGGGGGAGAATGGGGAGTGGAAGGAGAGGGGCAGGAAGGGGCAGAATGGGGAGTGGAGGGAGAGGGGGAAGGAAGGTGGAGAATGGGGAATGGAGGGAGAGTGGAAGGAAGGTGGAGAATGGGGAGGCTCGTGGGGGAATGGATGGGAGAGGGGAAGGAAGGGGGAAGTATGGGGAGTGGAGAGGGGAAGGAATGAAGAGAATGAGGAGTGGAGAGGGGGGAAGGAAGGGGGTAGAATGGGGAGTGGAGGGAGAGGGGGAGGAATGGGGAGTGGAGAGGAGGGAGCATGGGGAGTGGAGAGGAGGGAGAAGGGAGGGGGAAGGAAGGGGGAGAATGGGGAGTGGAGGGGGAGCATGGGGAGTGGATGAGGGGGAGAAGGAAGGGGGAGTGGAGAGGAGGAGCATGGGGAGAGGAGGAGGGGGAGAAGGGAGGGGGAAGGAAGGGGGAGAATGGGGAGTGGAGGGGGAGCATGGGGAGTGGATGAGGGGGAGAAGGAAGGGGGAGTGGAGAGGAGGAGCATGGGGAGTGGAGGAGGGGGAGAAGGGAGGGGGAAGGACGGGGGAGAATGGGGAGTGGAGGGGGGAGCATGGGGAGTGGAGAGGGGGAAGGAGGGGGAGCATGGGGAGTGGAGGAGGGGGAGAAGGGAGGGGGAAGGACGGGGGAGAATGGGGAGTGGAGGGGGGAGCATGGGGAGGGAGAAGGGGGGGGACAGGGAGTGGAGAGGTCGAAGGATGTGAGGAGAGTGAGATGCAAGGCCGAAGAGGGGGAAGGAAGGGTGTGGCCGAATGGGGAGGGGAGAAGAAGAAGGGAGCAAGGGGAAGGAGGGAGCGAGGGAAAGTGGAGTTGAAGGAGGGAGTGGATGTTCCCTCTGGGCTTCCTGGTACAGGTATTCTCCACTCTGCACTGAGGCATCAGATTGTCCAGGGGGCCTTTTACAGGCCGGATGGATTGCACCTCAACAGCTGGGACCAATGTCCTTCCGGGGAGGTTCACTAGTGCTGTGGGGGGAGGGTTTAAACTAATTTGGCAGGGAGTTGGGCACCAGGATGTAGCAATAGAAAGGAGAAACAAGGTGCACAGAGGATTGGGAGAGAAAGATAGCACTAGAGCAAGAAATAGTACGGTGTTAGGTGGGATCAGACTGAGAGAGAGAATACAAGAAGGTTGGTGAGCTGGAGGCACAAATAGCCACATGGGAATCTGATGTTGTGGTGATAACGGAGACCTGGCTCAAAAAGGGCAGGATTGGGTACTAAATATTCCTGGATACAAGGTGTTCAGGAAAGATAGGGAAGGAAAGAAAGGAGGAGGGGGGGTGGCAGTATTGATTAAGGGGAATATTGCAGTGCTGGAGAGAGAGGATGTCCTGGAGGAGTCAAGGACAGAATCTATTTAGTTAGAGTTAAGAAAGAATAGAAGTGCCATTACACTACTGGGTGTATTCTATAGGCCACCAACTAGTGGGAAGGATATAGAGGAACAAATTTGCAGGGAAATTACAGAGTTGCAAGAACTGTAGAGTAGTGATAATGGGGGGACTTCAACTATCCTAATATGGACTGGGATAGTAATAGTATAAGGGGCAAAGGGGGGGATGAATTTTTGATGTGTATTCAGGAGAACTTTCTTGACCAGTACATTTCCGGCCCAATGAGGAAGGAGGCATTGCTGGACTTGGTTCTGGGAAATGAGGTGGGCCAAGTGGAGCAAATTTCAGTGGGGAAACATTTAGGGAACAACGATCATAGCATCATAAGGTTTAGATTAGCTATGGAAAAGGACAAGGAGCAATCTAAAGTAAAAATCCTCGATTGGAGGAGGGCCAATTTCAGTGGGATGAGAATGGATCTGGTCCGGGTAAATTGGAACCAAAGATTGGCAGGCAAAACTGTATTTGAACAATGGGCGGCTTTTATAGAGGAGATGGTTCAGGTACAGTCTGGATACATTCCCACAAGGGGGAAAAGTAGTGCATCTAAAGCCAGAGCTCCCTGGTTGACGAAAGAGATAGAGAGTAAGATGAAGCAGAAAAAAGGGGCATATAACAGATGTCAGGTTGATAATACAAGTGAGAACCAGACTGAATATAGAAAGTTCAGAGGAGAGGCGAGAAAGGAAATGAGGGGCAAAGAGAGAATGAGAACAGACTGGGGGCCAACATAAAAGGGAATCCAAAAGTCTTCTATAGGCATGTAAATAGTAAACAGGTAGTAAGAGGAGGGGTGGGACCGATTAGGGACCAAAAATGAGATCTATGCATGGAGGCAGAAGGCATGGCTGAGATACTAAATAAGTATTTGCATCTGTCTTTACCAAGGAAGACGATACGGCCAAAATTACAGTAAGTGAAGAGGTCGTTGAGATACTGAATGGGCTAAAAATTGATAATGAGGAGGCACTAGAAAGGCTGGCTGTACTTAAAGTAGATAAGCCACCCTGTCCGGATGCATCCTAGGTTGCTGAGGGAAGTGAGGGTGGAAGTTGCTGAGGTACTGGCCATAATCTTCCAAACATCCGTAGATACGGGGGTGGTGCCAGAGGACTGGAGAATTGCAAATGTTACACCCTAGTTTAAAAAAGGGTGTAAGGATAAACCCAGCAACTACAGGCCAGTCAGTTTAATCTCGGTGGTGGGGCAACTTTTAGAAACGATAATCCGGGACAAAGTTAATAATTACTTGGACAAGTGTGGATTAATTGAGGAAAACCAGCATGGATTTGTTAAAGGCAAATCGTGTTTAACTAACTTAATTGAGTTTTTTGATGAGGTAACAGAGGGGGGCAATGCAGTATATGGACTTTCAAAAGGCATTTGATAAAGCGCCACATAATAGGCTTGTCATCAAAGTTGAAGCCCATGGAATAAAAGGGGCAGTGGCAGCATGGATGCGAAATTGGCTAAGTGACAGGAAACAGAGAGAGGTGGTGAACAGTTGCTTTTCAGACTGGAGGGAGGTGTACAGTGGTGTTCCCCAGGGGTCGGTATTAGGAACCATTGGTTTTCTTGATATATATTAATGACTTGGACTTGGGTGTCCAGGGCACAATTTCAAAATTTGCAGATGTCACAAAACTTGGAAGTGTAGTGAATAGTGAGGAGGATAGTGATAGACTTCAAGAGGATATAGACAGGCTGGTGGAATGGGCGGACACGTGGCAGATGAAATTCAACGCAGAAAAGTGTGAAGTGATACATTTCGGTAGGGAGAACGAGGCGGCACAAAATAAATTCAAGGATACAATTCTAAAAGAGAGATCTGGGGGTATATGTGCACAAATCGTTGAAGATGGCAGGGCAGGTTGGGAAAGCAGTTAAGAAAGCATACAGGATCCTGGACTTTATAAATAGAGTACAAAAGCAAGGAGATTATGATGAATCTTTATAAAACACTGGTTCGGCCACAACTGTCCAGTTCTGGGCACCGCACTTTAGGAAAGATGTGAAGGCCTTAGAGAAGGGGATCTTGATAAATTGGGCCAGTGGGCCGATGAATGGCAGATGGAGTTTAATTTAGATAAATGTGAGGTGATGCATTTTGGTAGATCGAATCGGGCCAGGACCTACTCCGTTAATGGTAGGGCGTTGGGGAGAGTTATAGAACAAAGAGATCTAGGAGTACAGATTCATAGCTCCTTGAAAGTGGAGTCACAGGTGGATAGGGTGGTGAAGAAGGCATTCAGCATGCTTGGTTTCATTGGTCAGAACATTGAATGCAGGAGTTGGGATGTCTTGTTGAAGTTGTACAGGGCATTGGTGAGGCCACACTTGGAGTACTGTGTACAGTTCTGGTCACCCTATTATAGAAAGGATATTATTAAACTAGAAAGAGTGCAGAAAAGATTTACTAGGATGCTACCGGGACTTGATGGTTTGACTTACAGGGAGAGGTTAGACAGACTGGGACTTTATTCCCTGGAGAGTAGGAGGTTAAGGGGTGATCTTATAGAAGTCTATAAAATAATGAGGGGCATAGATAAGGTCGATAGTCAAAATCTTTTCCCAAAGGTAGGGGAGTCTATAACGAGGGGGCACAGATTTAAGGTGAGAGGGGAGAGATACAAAAGGATCCAGAGGGGCAATTTTTTCACTCAAAGGGTGGTGAGTGTCTGGAACGAGCTGCCAGAGGCAGTAGTAGAGGCGGGTACAATTTTCTCTTTTAAAAAGCATTTGGACAGTTACATGGGGAAGATGGGTATCGAGGGATATGGGCCAAGTGCAGGCAATTGGGACTAGCTTAGTGGTATAAACTGGGCGACATGGACATGTTGGGCCGAAGGGCCTGTTTCCATGTTGTAACTTCTATGATTCTAAGGTGCAGAAGAGATTTACTAGAATGATTCCAGGGATGAGGGACTTTAGTTATGTGGATAGACTGGAGAAGCTGGGGTTGTTTTCCTTGGAACAGAGAAGGTTGAGAGGAGATTTGATAGAGGTATTCAAAATCATGAAGGGTCTAGACAGAGTAGATAGAGAGGAACTGTTCCCATTGGCGGAGGGATCAAGAACCAGAGGACACAGATTTAATGTGATTGGCAAAAGAACCAAAGGCGACATGAGGAAAAACTTTTTTATACAACCAGTGGTTGTGATCTGGAATGCACTGCCTGAGGGGGTGGAGGAGGCATTTTCAATCGTGGCCTTCAAAAGGGAATTGGATAAGTACTTGAAGGGGAAAAAAAATTGTAGGGCTACGGGGATAGGGCAGGGGAGTGGGACTAGCTGGATTGCTCTTGCAGAGAGCCAGCACGGACTCGACGGGCCAAATGGCCTCCTTTCGTGCTATAACCATTCTAGGATTCTCGGTCTCAGCTGTTCAGTCCCTCTGGTCAGTTGTATATAGGCTGACCTGCAGAGCTCAGCTGCTTCAGCACACCCTGGGACTCCAAACCTGGGTCCTTCCTCTTCTGCTTGACTCCATACTACTGCAGAAGGTACAGTTCCATTCCGCAATCAGCAATTGATCCAGACTGTTTTTATTAGTACCTAAAAGGAGATTTTGCACCACAAGCTCCAGCAGCACCGACACAACAAGCAGAGAGAGACACAGTCGTAACTCCGTCGCAATGAGCAAAGAGACACAGTCGTAACTCCGTCGCGACGAGCAGAGAGACACAGCCGTAACTCCGTCGCGACGAGCAGAGAGAGACACCGGTCGTAACTCGTCGCAACGAGCAGAGAGAGACACCGGTCGTAACTCGTCGCAACGAGCAGAGAGAGACACTGGTCATAATTCTGTCGCAACGAGCAGAGAGAGACACCGGTCGTAACTCGTCGCAACGAGCAGAGAGAGACACCGGTCGTAACTCGTCGCAACGAGCAGAGAGAGACACTGGTCGTAATTCCGTCACAACGAGCAGAGAGAGACACCGGTCGTAACTCCGTCGCAACGAGCAGAGAGAGACACCGGTCATAATTCCGTCGCAACGAGCAGAGAGAGACACTGGTCGTAATTCCGTCACAACGAGCAGAGAGAGACACTGGTCATAATTCTGTCGCAACGAGCAGAGAGAGACACTGGTCGTAATTCCGTCACAACGAGCAGAGGCACGTCTGCTGCAAAATGTCCAGCGATCGGGGAAGAGGTAAAGTGCAAACTGGGATTGGATTCTGGAATTGCGCCAGAGCTTCCTACAGCAAAGAGACCCAGGACATACTGAGAGGTGAGAAGGAAATACACACCTAAAAGAACCTCACAGAGACATAGCAGCATACACATGGAGAGAGGGACAGAGTACGAGAAGGGGACAGGGTGTGGAACGTAGGAACAGGAGGAGGCCATTCAGCCCTTCGAGCCTGATCTACCGTTCAATTAGATCATGGCTGATCTGCATCTTAACTCCATCTACCTGTTTTGATTCCGTAACCCTTAATAGGGTAGCCCGTAACAAAAATCTATCAATCTCAGTTTTAACATTCTAATTGACCCCCAGCCTCAACAGCTTTTTGGGGGAGAGAGTTCGATATTTCCACTCCCCTTTGTGTGAAGAAGTGCTTCCTGACATCACCCCTGAACGGCCGAGGTCTAATTTTAAGGTTATGCCCTCTTGTTCTGGACTCTCCCACCAGAGGAAATAGTTTCTCTCTATCTACCCTTTGATCATATTAAACACCTCAATTAGATCACCCCTCAATCTTCTATATTCAAGGGAATACAAGCCTGGTCTGTGCAACCTGTCCTCATAATTTAATCCTTTTAGCTCTGGTATCATTCTGGTGAATCTGCGCTGCACCCCCTCCAAGGCCAATATCTCCTTCCTGAGGTGAGGTGCCCAGAACTGAATGCAATATCTCCAGATGGGGTCTAACCAGAGCTCTGTACAGCTGTAACATAACTTCCACCCCTTTGTATTCCAGTCCTCTTGAGGTAAAGGCCAACATTCCATTAGCCTTTTTGATTATTTGGACTTGGACTTGGATGTACAGGGAACAATTTCGAGATTTGCAGATGACACAAAACTTGGGAATGCAGTGAACAGTAAGGAGGATAGTGATAGACTTCAAGAGGACATAGCCCGGCTGGTGGAATGGGTGGACCGTGGCAGGTGAAAATTAATGCAGAGAAGTAAGAAGTGATACATTTTGGCAGAAAGAACAAGGAGAGGCAATATAAACTAAATGGTACAGGGGGTGCAGGAACAGAGATCTGGGGGTATATGTGCACAAATCTTTGAAGGTGGCAGGACGGGTTGAGAAAGTGGTTAAAAAGCATATGGGATCCTGGGCTTTATAAATAGAGGCATAGAGTACAAAAGTTATGTTGAACTTTTATAAAACACTGGTTCGGCCACAACTGGAGTGTTTGTGTCCAATTCTGGGCACCGCACCTTAGGAAGGATGTGAAGGCCTTGGAGAGGGTGCAGAAAAGATTTGCAAGAATGATTCCAGGAATGAGGGACTTCAGTTATCTGGACAGACCTTAGAGCAGAGAAGGTTGAGAGGAGATTTGATAGAAGTGTTCAAAATTATGACAGGTTTAGATAAAGCAAATAAGGAGAAACTGTTCCCATTGGCGGAAGGGTCGAGAACCAGAGGACACAGATTTAAGGTGATTGGCAAAAAACCAAAGGCTACGTGAGGAAAAACGTTTTTACGCAGCGAGTGGTTATGATCTGGAATGCTCTGCCTGAAAGGGTGGTGGAGGCAGATTCATTCGTGGCTTTCAAAAAGGAATTGGAGAAATAGTTGAAGAGAAAAAAATTTGCAGGGCTATAGGGAACGAGAGGGGGAATGGGACTAACTGGATTGGCCTTACAAAGAGCCGGCATAAGCTCGATGGGCCAAATGGCCTCTTTTTGTGCTGTAATGATTGCATGATCCTATGATTCTATATTTTATACCTGCCCACTAGCTTTTAGTGGTTTCTGTACTTGGACCCCTAAATCTCTGCTCCTCCACAGTTCTTAGCTTCTCGCCACAATCAAATTTTCCCATCTTTGAGAAGGAAGATGAAGAATGGGAGGTTCTCCAGTCTCAGTGAGAGGCTGTTGTGTGGAGGTTTTGAGAAAAAGCCAGGATTGTTACTCAGAAGGGATCCAGACAAAACTTGGGATGAACAAGGATTCTATAATTGACCTAGTGGACTTGCCTACTATTTATCGTTGCATTGGTGAAAAACACCACAAGGCTGTTGCAGTAATGTCTGGGATCTGAAGGGTCTGTGTTTATATGGCATTTAACAACTGGTCATCATCAAGGTCCAGATGAAATATGGCAAGTTTCTGGTCCAAGGTTGAGGCTTCTGTTCCTCTTGAAAAGGATCTTAAATAGACGTATGATGCAGAAGACTTCTTTCTGTTAGATGCTTCTACCAGACATGAGGTAATGTTTGTGTATAAATCTACCCAAATTGATTGGAATGTCACCCAAGTCCCTGCTGAAGTCAGGAATCTGCTGCAGACAAATGTAAACAACTTTGGCCAGGTGCTGCGGCTACAGCTGCAGTCAGCAATTGCTCTCCTAAATGCAGCTGTTGAAAGTACGCTGAGCATGGTATCAGTGTGACAATCAGCTATCTAGGCCCCAAGCTCTGGAAATCCCCCCCATAACCTCTCAAATTCCCCCCCATAACCTCTCCGTCTCTCTACCTCTCTCCATTAAGATGCTCATTAAAACCTACCTTTTTGACCAAGCTTTTGGTTACCTGTCCTTATATCTATGTGGATCGGTGTCAAATTTTGTTTGATAATGCTCCTGTGAAACGCCATGGGACATTTTACTATGTTAAAGGCATTATATCAATGCAAGTTGTTGTTAATTGGAAAATACTCTATGATTTGTCTTTCTTGGGTCCAAAGTGGATGACCTCACACTTCCCCACATTGAACTCCATCTGCCACAGTTTTTCCCACTCACTCAATCCATCAATGTCCCGTTGCAACTTTCTGCTCCCATCTACACAATTTATGGTCCCACCGAACTTGGTGTCAGCAAACTTAGATAGAAGACTCTCCATCCCTTCATCCAAGTCATTTATAAATATAGCGAAAAGCTGCAGACCAGTACAGATGCCCGGGGGAAACTCGTCACATCTTTCCAATTGGAGCAAGAGAAACACCAGGGGAAAGAGAGAGAGAGAGAGAAAAACACCAGGGGATAGAGAGAGAGGGCGAAACACCAGGGGATAGAGAAAGAGAGAAAAACACCAAGGGATAGAGAGAGAGAGAGAGAAACACCAGGGGACAGAGAGAGAGAGAGAAACACCAGGGGATAGAGAGAGAGAGAGAAACACCAGGGGATAGAGAGAGAGAGAGAAACACCAGGGGATAGAGAGAGAGAGAGAGAAACACCAGGGGATAGAGAGAGAGAGAGAGAAACACCAGGGGATAGAGAGAGAGAGAGAGAAACACCAGGGGATAGAGAGAGAGAGAGAGAAACACCAGGGGATAGAGAGAGAGAGAGAGAGAAACACCAGGGGATAGAGAGAGAGAGAGAGGAACACCAGGGGATAGAGAGACAGAGAGAGAAACACCAGGGGATAGAGAGAGAGAGAGAGAAACACCAGGGGATAGAGAGAGAGAGAGAGAAACAACAGGGGATAGAGAGAGAGAGAGAGAGAGAAACACCAGGGGATAGAGAGAGAGAGAGAGAAACACCAGGGGATAGAGAGAGAGAGAGAGAGAGAAACACCAGGGGATAGAGAGAGAGAGAGAGAGAAACACCAGGGGATAGAGAGAGAGAGAGAGAAACACCAGGGGATAGAGAGAGAGAGAGAGAGAGAGAAACACCAGGGGATAGAGAGAGAGAGAGAGAGAGAGAGAAACACCAGGGGATAGAGAGAGATGGAGAGAAACACCAGGGGATAGAGAGAGATGGAGAGAAACACCAGGGGATAGAGAGAGATGGAGAGAAACACCAGGGGATAGAGAGAGAGGGCGAAACACCAGGGGATAGTGAAAGAGAGAGAAACACCAGGGGATAGAGAGAGAGAGAGAAACACCAGGGGATAGAGAGAGAGAGAGAAACACCAGGGGATAGAGAGAGAGAGAGAGAAAAACACCAGGGGATAGAGAGAGAGAGAGAGAAACACCAGGGGATAGAGAGAGAGAGAGAGAAACACCAGGGGATAGAGAGAGAGAGAGAGAAACACCAGGGGATAGAGAGAGAGAGAGAAACACCAGGGGATAGAGAGAGAGAGAGAGAAACACCAGGGGATGGATAGAGAGAGAGAGAAACACCAGGGGATAGAGAGAGAGAGAGAGAGAGAGAGAGAGAAACACGAGGGGATAGAGAGAGAGAGAGAGAAACACCAGGGGATAGAGAGAGAGAGAGAGAGAAACACCAGGGGATAGAGAGAGAGAGAGAGAGAAACACCAGGGGATAGAGAGAGAGAGAGAGAAAAACACCAGGGGATAGAGAGAGAGAGAGAGAGAGAGAGAAACACCAGGGGATAGAGAGAGAGAGAGAGAGAGAGAGAGAAACACCAGGGGAAAAGAGAGAGAGAGAGAGAAACACCAGGGAATAAAGAGAGAGAGAGAGAGAAACACCAGGGGATAGAGAGAGAGAGAGAGAGAGAGAGAAACACCAGGGGATAGAGAGAGAGAGAGAGAGAGAAACACCAGGGTATAGAGAGAGAGAGAGAGAGAAACACCAGGGGATAGAGAGAGAGAGAGAAACACCAGGGGATAGAGAGAGAGAGAGAGAAACACCAGGTGATAGAGAGAGAGAGAGAGAGAGAAACACCAGGGGACAGAGAGAGAGAGAGTGAGAAACACCAGGGGATAGAGAGAGAGAGAGAGAGAAACACCAGGGGATAGAGAGAGAGAGAGAGAGAGAGAAACACCAGGGGATAGAGAGAGAGAGAGAGAAACACCAGGGGATAGAGAGAGAGAGAGAGAAACACCAGGGGAGAGAGAGAGAGAGAGAGAGAGAGAAACACCAGGGGACAGAGAGAGAGAGAGAGAAACACCAGGGGATAGAGAGAGAGAGAGAGAAACACCAGGGGATAGAGAGAGAGAGAGAGAGAAACACCGGGGGATAGAGAGAGAGAGAGAGAAACACCAGGGGATAGAGAGAGAGAGAGAGAAACACCAGGGGATGGAGAGAGAGAGAGAGAGAGAGAAACACCAGAGGATAGAGAGAGAGAGAGAGAAACACCAGGGGATAGAGAGAGAGAGAGAGAAACACCAGGGGATAGAGAGAGAGAGAGAGAGAGAGAAACACCAGGGGATAGAGAGAGAGAGAGAGAGAAACACCAGGGAATAGAGAGAGATAGTGAGAGAAACACCAGGGGACAGAGAGAGAGAGAGAGAGAGAGAAACACCAGGGGATAGAGAGAGAGAGAGAGAGAGAAACACCAGGGGATAGAGAGAGATGGAGAGAAACACCAGGGGATAGAGAGAGATGGAGAGAAACACCAGGGGATAGAGAGAGAGGGAGAGAAACACCAGGGGATAGAGAGAGAGAGAGAAACACCAGGGGATAGAGAGAGAGAGAGAGAGAAACACCAGGGGATAGAGAGAGAGAGAGAGAGAAACACCAGGGGATAGAGAGAGAGAGAGAGAGAAACACCAGGGGATAGAGAGAGAGAGAGAGAAACACCAGGGGATAGAGAGAGATATGGAGAGAAACACCAGGGGATTGAGAGAGATGGAGAGAAACACCAGGGGATAGAGAGAGATGGAGAGAAACACCAGGGGATAGAGAGAGATGGAGAGAAACACCAGGGGATAGAGAGAGATGGAGAGAAACACCAGGGGATAGAGAGAGACGGAGAGAAACACTAGGGGATAGAGAGAGATGGAGAGAAACACCAGGGGATAGAGAGAGATGGAGAGAAACACCAGGGGATAGAGAGAGAGAGAGAGAGAGAAACACCAGGGGATAGAGAGAGAGAGAGAGAGAGAAACACCAGGGGATAGAGAGAGAGATGGAGAGAAACACCAGGGGATAGAGAGAGAGATGGAGAGAAACACCAGGGGATAGAGAGAGATGGAGAGAAACACCAGGGGATAGAGAGAGATGGAGAGAAACACCAGGGGATAGAGAGAGATGGAGAGAAATACCAGGGGATAGAGAGAGAGGGAGAGAAACACCAGGGGATAGAGAGAGAGGGAGAGGGAGAGAAACACCAGGGGATAGAGAGAGAGAAAGAAACACCATGGGACAGAGAGAGAGAGAGAGAGAGAAAGTGAGAAACACCAGGGGATAGAGAGAGAGAGAGAAAGTGAGAAACACCAGGGGATAGAGAGAGAGAGGGAGAGAAAGTGAGAAACACCAGGGGATAGAGAGAGAGAGGGAGAGAAAGTGAGAAACACCAGGGGATAGAGAGAGAGAGAAAGTGAGAAACACCAGGGGAGAGA